>NC_083770.1:44264960-44334960 GCF_963514075.1 Conger conger | reverse complement strand
TTATTCCGGCCGAGTCTTCAGTGGTCTCTGAAGGTCAGAGGTGAGCGTGAAATATGAGAGACGTACAGTATGCGACTCAGAGCCCCCGCGGTTCTCTCTGTGGAGGCCCGGGTTTGAGGAATACAGTCATGCGTCTAATGTCTCCAAACTCTCAGCGCTCGATTTGCCTGTCTTCGCCCCAGCGCAGCTCATATCTTACCTGTCAGGGCCTGTCATTCGCCTCAGCCATCACGCGATCCCCCTGGACCCTTATCGTTTTGGGTGAGTCCGTCTGCCTGAACGTGATGCAGCCCACGTTTGATCAGCACTGTCACTTGTGAATGGCGGTTTTGACTCGGGAATTTACGCAGAGGGGGTAATACCATATAATTAGCTGGCAGTAGCCTCCGGTGTAATGTAATAAAAAAAGAAAGAAAATACATCCCTGATGTGCAGGTGTGGGAGAAAAGAGCATTAAAGCTGAAAATAAATACCCTCTGTGAAATATCATCGCTTCCCCTTGTCCATTGAAGGGAGCACTATGGAGACAATTTCCACCATACTTTCTGATATTCTGTTTCCACTCTGTTTCTTTTTCCTTTTTTATCTTCTCATCCCTGCAGTTAGTGAACCCACCTTTCGTGGAACGGGGGACCACCGAGGTTGGAGAGACCTTCACAGAGACTCACGTCTGCCTTGGAGGAAGGCTTGTGATGCCAGGACTGTGCTCCCGCCCTCGAGGCCCCATGTCAGGGCGGAAGGCCTTCCTCCAGCGCCGGACACTGCGTTTCCGCATCAAGCACACAACGCTGGCTGACAGCTCGCCGCACCCAGCTTCCTGTTCTGTGGGAACTTAATTTCTCCTGACAATGGTTTGCAGCGGAGAGGTACCCACCTCCTCCCTCTGCAGTTGAGGACATTGGCGGTGCGTATTGTGAGGGGGGGGGGGGGGGGGGCGCCTTGCGAGGTTTCTGTGCTGATGGCATTTGTTCCCTGCACATGCAAGGGCTTTCGTGAAAAACAAAATGGCGGGTGTGTCTAGCATGCACATGGCCACGTGTCTGACCGATGCGGTCGACGTGCGATTCGGGAAGAGGGGCTGGGCAGGGGTGGGGGAGGGGTGCGGGCGCGGTGGACCGACGCCATAGCGATCAATTTTAATCTCTCTCGCTCCCCCATGCAATTAATCAACAAGGTTCTTAATTGTGTTTACTGTTGACCGCCAGCCTCCTTGCTTCGCCCTCCTGAATTTGGCACAGTGACAACTAGGTTAAAACATCAACTGAAATGATTACACCCTCCCCCTCAAACAACAACCAAACAAAAACCAATCAATGAGAAAATACCCCTACCCCACATTTCAATGTATTTTGTGATCCCTGGAAGTGTGTCACCCTTAACTGAGGAGGAGTGCAGATATTGTCAGCTACATGATAGACAGAAGTGGGCGGATGTGTCCGTATTCTCTGTTGGCAATGAACATCTTACAGGCTGGCCACTGGGGAATAAGAAGCAATTTATTTAGCTGTAGTGGCTCAACCTTGATTAATAGGGCATACGTTTAATTACATCTAAGTGATTTTCATATATTAATGGTTGTCTGCAAGTGCCAGTATTACTAGTGGCAATGCTGAAAAATGATTCTATGACTTTTATAATGTGACTTAAAATGCAATTTAGTTCTCATATTAGGGCAAAAGGGAAATCATAGTACTTTTAATAAGACTGGTGAGAGATGATCTTGACCCAACTCTTATTCTGAATTTAGTATTCCCAATATCTTTCTTTATTCTATTTCCTTCCTGCTGTATGATGATGATGATGATGATGATGATGATGATGATACTTTAACAGGGAATCACAAGTAATACTATTTCTGCCACATCTGAAATGTTCTATTTATTGCTGTAGCATGTATATATTTATGTATGTATGTATGTGTTATTGTAGCCCTGCTATTGTACCAAGTTACCCTGTTCACTTGAAAATGACTCACAAAATATGGAATTGTCAAATGACAAATGCCTAGGCCATATATATAGGCCGAATAATTAGTCTAAATGTGTTGATCATGGGTACTGTGGCATTGATCACCATGTAATCAAAGCAACAGCCTTTAGATCACAAGTAGGCCTATAGGTATTGCTGAGTTCATGTATATGTTCTTAAGTGATAAAAAGCTGCTGACGGGTTCTTGGCAATAGACAAACTGCTTTTTGGAATGACATTCACCATCTTGGGGCACAAATTAAACTGCTGTTTTAATACACTCCTATCTGAATTTTTTGTGATCCAATTCAAATCAAGTCAGAGGTAAGGTCAGTTGGCTTTGACTTGGCTGTAGTGGCTTTGCAGAATACCTTCTGCTGGATTATATGTAGAAAGCCAGTGGCAGTGCAATTATGGAAGGAAACCACATCTGATTTGCGATCACATTTTCCGCTCAGCTCTGACTCAAACCATCTCTGCACAATCATGCCACCCCAGAATATCCCGCCTCTACAGCCTGCCACATTCCGGCAGGTGCAGAATAACGATTTCTTAAAATACACTGTCTGCTCCTTTACAGGAAGCCCTCGCAATTTCAAATCTATAGTCTCCAAAATTAAGAAAGTAGAAATAACATTAAAAATAGATAGACATATTCCATACAGTATATTTTGTGGATTTGTGGATTGTAAAAAAAATAAAATAATAAATAAAAAAGGATCTTGGTTCTGGTATCACTGGCGTATTAAATAATGCAACACACTGTAGGACCCAGGGTGCCCTGCGTATTCCACGGGCTACTGTAGCCGCTGGCACATTTTAAAACTCATCGCTACAATAATCTTAATATTACTGCTTTATGGTGTGATTGAGTGTCCACATAAAGCACACAATTATGTCAAGACCCAAGGGAACCTTTACTGGGGATCTTAAAAGGGGTTTCAGCACAGAGGGCAAGGTCTGGGCTGGAATGGACTAGCTCTGTGTTCATTATGTAATTATGTCACACGTCCGGGGGGCGGGGGGTTATTTATGTTTCAGAGGAAAGTAAAACTCTGCCCGTGCATGAGGGGTTTAAACCTTTTAGTGCTACATCAACGGTGGCTGTCGGACCCACAACGCTACTGTAATAGTACGTTTTTTTTTTAAAAGCATGAAAAAAATGTTTTATGGCAGCTTAATAAAATTCTGACCCTTCTACAGGCCGAGCCGTACAATGCAGACTGACTGAAGATCTAACTGCTTTGTGCTCAGCGGGCAGACGTAGACGCAGAAATGAGAGACGTGAGGCGAGAACACATGAGTGTGCAGCCCTGCCTACGCAGCACAGGCCAAAATCTGTATTCCACTAGTCCCATACTCTGCTTGTGCAAAGCTCATGTGAGCTGGCATTGCGTATTGAGCTTGATTTGGCTGAAACCTATCGGATAGGTGTGTTGCGAGGTTATCACAAGGCATAGGCATCCTCTAAAGGCAGCGGTAATGAAGTTGAGGGTGTTCTGATGTGCATTGATTTTGGTGAAGAGCACCAGACCATGACCTGCCCTTTTGTTCTCGCTCTCCGGAACTTCAAAGAGCGGTGTGCAGTGGGTTCAGCCACCGCTCTCATTTCAGGTCCTCACACATTTTTTAAAAAGGTACAGAAGCTCACTTTGATAGGTGAAGTGAAAGCTGAATTTTGTTCTTGTTTGGAAGCAGTGTTCTCTTGAATAATATTTTTCTGTGGCGGTGGAATAAACCCTCAAAAGCTGTTTGCACTTCATTCATTTATTTTAAGCTCGGCACAGCCTTTGGGATTTGACAAACACAGCGATGATTTAGTTTGTTTTCAGTTGCTCCCTGGGATTTCGTCCTCCTTAAAATTTTCTGTGCTCTTACATCTCACAGCAGCACACAGTATTTCATCTGTATCTTAGCTAATTTCTTTTGACAAAACAATAGGTGGCAAGCTAGAATTTACAGAGGTGAAGATGTCATGAGAACAATTGGCCCATAAAACATTATCCAATTATATTTTAAAATTATGTTTTAGGCGTCCAGTGTAGGCCGTTGAAGTTTTATACACCCTGACTTTCTGAAATGAATAAATCAGTGAAAGTGCACTTTCTCATTGCTGCTGCAATTTGATAGGAGATCGAGGACATTTCCCAACCCAACACACCTGCCTTAACTTGATAAGCGACAGAAATGAATGCACACAGTGTCACAGTTTCTGTGGCAAACAAGTGCGAAAATGGTTGGATGGTCTGTTCACTACTGTCTTATGGAGTATTTTTTTAGGCTGAACACTAGTTGGCGATGTTCTGTACATTTTCTTAACGTTCTGTCTTTTCCCGACTTGTCCATTTGGCACTTATTGTGTGTCTCTCCAAACACCCTTGTGTTTCAACAGATTATTTTGCCATTTATTTTGATCCAATGAAGTTTAGTCTTTACATAGAAAAACATAGTCTGTGAAATATGCCTATGCAACACAATTGTGTGATTTGAAGCACGCTGCTTCAACTAGTTACTTGCTGTATTGCTAACACCCAACTGCACTTGTAGGTCTTCCTTAAAAACTATTTCATTTGAAATAATTTTTGCAGTACACAAATGTAGTTAATATGTGACACATCAGTTTTCCCTCACAAACCTCATAGAAAAAATACAGGGAACAGGAATTCATCTGAACTGAGGACTGAAGTATGAACCACAAACAGATGTGGTAGGGATGTGTACAGCTTCTGTTTTCAGATATAACATGGCTTGTATTAATTAGTCAAGTTAACTACAGTACATTATAAATACACAACACTAATCTAAATAGGAGCAGCCTGTAGTGTAGTGGATAAAGGTATATGACTGGGAGTCAGGGGAGGATTGTCTCCTGCTTAGCCTAATCAACTGTACGTCGCTTTGGATACGAGTATCTGCCAAATGCCATTAATGTAATTTAATGTAATAATAAAAAATAAAAAAATTCCCTCTGGGCCATCTACATTTCTATGTAGCTATATGGCTGTTCTACATCATGGTAAATATGTTTTTCTATGTGGTGTACTTTTCAGTGATGCGATATCATATATTGAAATACATGAATGCTAATACGCATTTACCAGTATGTTGTGTTTTACAAACCACAAATGTCATATATTTCATGTTCCTAGTAGTCGAGAGGAGAGCTATGATTGAGAAACATCACAGTAATACATAATGTATGAATGTCATGCCAGCTGTGATATTTACAATATATTGTATTTTACTTATTTATAAAGTGTCCATTATTCACGTGAGGGTACTTGGCTTTTAATTCACCACATTTCCAGAGCAAGGCAGGGAATGGGGAAGGAAAACTACATTACACTGTAACTGTACTTTCAGAACCAATACACTATCTTCCAATGTTGATGAACATTGAAGAATGTTACCTATCACTGCAGAAAGGGTAGCCAGTCACTGCACAGGAGACCAATATTTTCACAGGCTGATATAACTTGTGAGTAGGTAGGCCTATGAATGAAACTGGACTATGGATGCAGCTCAGTCAATCGCAGCACTTGCAACTACATGAAAAAAGTGCATATACTTTCATGTAATTTAATTTAAGCCTAGAATAAAATTATCCATCCAAAAATAGACTTTGATCTACATTCAATCAATATTTGACCTCAAATTTGACTTTCAAAAACGCAAGTGTTCTACGTGCCAAGCGATCGGCAAAGAACAAATGCAGTTGCCTTTTAATTGCAAATTTGAGCTGAAGAAAAGTGTTAATTGAACCCAGCTCTTTATGTTTGTCTAGCCAACTAATGATTACGGCATTGCTCTGCACAGTGGCGCAGCATTTACTGAGCCAGGTGCTGAGCTATAGAGAACCACCTGCTAGGCAACTGCCTGGTCTCCGTTTACTGATGCTCGTTAGAGAGGTAGTGGGGGAGCTCCATACTACTACTACAACCAACCGGCCAATGAGGTGGTAGCGGGGCGGAGAGCAAGCTGGTATGTTACTACTGTACTGCAGGCAGCTGTGGAAGCATCTTATATTAGCTACAAGCATTTCGATCAGTTAGTCAATGGATTATACCGTTTCCGTTCAAGTGCAACATCAACTGACGGTGTTTCCGACCCACTTATACCAGGGTTACAGTTTGGAGTTACAGGTACATTTTATTTATGCGTTCATGTGTGGCGTGACGTTAACGTTTCCCTATCTTTCTGTTGTTCTGGACCGAAGTAACCCCTTTTCTCAAACTCTGTTGTAAACAGGTCTACTGTAAAGCAGTGTTACGAGAGATGCTTTCTCGGTACTCGTGGTCTGGATTCAGATTCGGATGTCCGTTCCGTCTTTCTTGTGTCAGCGCCTTTTAGGAAAATGTGTGTATGTACAATGTCCACAAATGAGCTTGCTTAGTGCATATCCACCTTGTCCATTACGTTGACTGTTTTGATACACTGCCAGAGGCAGTTGATGCGTAATTTCACATAGCAGGTTCAATAACGGGAAAGTGCGTGTCCGAGGCGACTGCTCAAAGCATTGTGGAAATAATGGGTTGATTCAGTTTGCAGTGGTTGTCTTCGTACCCAATCAGTGCCAACACGGGACGAATAGCTCAACGTCTCTGTGCATCAAACCACAGTATCCGCAAATCTATCAGCCACTTTTAGAAGAGATTGCGCTGCAGGAAGTTTTGGGTATATGGGTCGGTGAATGCGTTCGGTTCTTTCGAAATTATCACGGATACAACGTTGGTGACATTATTATCTGCATTGGAATTCGTTTTTATATTCTGTCTTGAATCAACACCTGATACATGCGAGAATTTTAAAATACAGAAGCTACAGTATACATATGACCTAATTTGCTTTACCGGTTGAACCAAATATTTTAAAATGCAGCAAGTGGCGTTACATGTCGCTTGTATCATATTGATATAATTGTTTGGAGATTCAAGAAACAGGCTCAGTGTGTCTTCATTGTATATTTATCTTCATGCATGAGTGTTAATATTTGTTATTCGCTATAGCCTACTGTCTACTGTCTTAGCCATGAGTGCGACACAGGTTATTTTTTATTTCTAATTAAGTAAAGTTTTCGGTTCGTGTAAAAACCTGTATTAATTTTCGTAAATATATTATGTAGCTTACGTGATTTCATTGTTTCGTTGTTCTATGCATTGCAGCCTAATGACAATGGAAAGTGAGTTTTGAATGTTCATGTACACATTTGAGTGATTGTTTTTCCAGGTGCTGCTGAGTTTGAAATAGTCGTTGAGCCTTTATTAGCATTAAGTCTCCTTTCTTCCGTTTTCTTCGTGTTAGGCACTTTATAAAAGGTGTCTGCTGCTTGTCCTGCCACATATCAAGGCTTTTTAAAGCAACTAGCTCCTTACACATATCTGTGTACAGTGCGTAAGGGAGTTATATGAAAACAGAAAATATTACTTATTTAGACAGTTTACTGTACACAATTTAGTATGGCTCAAAGAAATGGTTCTATTTGCTGTGCCCCAAAATATAATTTCTGTCTTTGGTTTTGGGAAATTAAAATAAAACGCTAACATCGTGTCTTCGTAATAACATCAAACAGGCTGAGTGCTGTGGTGCATTGATTTTCATAATCAAGGTTAAAACCTACTGTACCTGATCATTTGAATCTCCTCAATCCTCACTAAAAATGAAGACATTAATTTATTTGAAACTGCATGCTGTACATGCGATTACTTTTACAATTTAATTACATCTTAGAAAAAAGTAACTAAATGAAATACTCATGTGGCCATTTCTTTTAACCAAATATCTTAATATTATCTAAACAATTTTGTTTGTGAAGCAATTGGTTGACATATTGATATAAATCTGATGGAAATATTGCTTAACCTAACCCATTGGAAGTGTTCCATTATTATTGCACATTTATTTGTGAAGTTCTTAACAAAAGTGACATTTTAGGATGGAGTAGCCTAGTCCACCCCCATCCGTTCCTGCTGCTTTGTTGAACGTGTCTGACAGACCATAAATGCACCAAGCTGGTCATTCGATGAAGGTTTGCAGAATAATAAACAGAAACATGTTCTATTTGTTGTATGCTTTGGATTATGTTACTGCCTTCGAGGCAGCCAATATTTGTATTGTCTGTTACCCTCATCAACAGCATGGCAGTTGCAAAGAGCATGTGATATGAGTGATTAGTGCACTGTGTACTTCCAAGGCTGTATGGAGAGCAATACTTATTTCTTGTGAGAGTTTTAGGAATGTGCATGCAAGGCCCTTGCAGTCACCCTGATGTTTTTGGTAAATCAATGCATTGAGAAAGGAATTTCTGAGATGAACTTATCTCATTCATAATGGATGCATCGTAGTCAATGCCTTTTTGTATATGCTGTGAGAGGGGAAAAAAGCAAATTGGTCTCTCGAAGACTAGATTAAAGTACACCTAGCATTCCATTTTAAGTTTTTCATCCAGTCTGTTTGCTCTGCCTTTTTACATTCCACAAGATCAAAGCCCTCATTAAAGAGATCAGCCAAAGTCGGGGTGAGAAGTTGAATCGCTCTTTTTCCCAGTGGAAAGACTTGCAGTACAAGCCACAGTGACAGAATTTGTACACTATTAAGTTTAGTATCTTGGTCAGATTCCATTTTTAATACTGCTGTGTCTGCCATTCTGTCTCTGCCTCTTGAGTGTGTCATTTGCCTACACTGGCATTTCACAAAGTTATTTGGTCTCTGGAGGAATCAGAGCTAGTGTATGCTTACTTAGGGGAATAAGCCTTTTTCATCACATCTAAAATTATTCCGACCTGCTCGGTTATTGATGGTGTACGTTTTGTGGAAAGAACAGGTGTTGATTACCGCTGCGAGAATTGGTACACTGCCTTGAAATATTAACAAATGAGCCTGCAGTATGTTATCATCAGCTTGTGTTTTGTTAAGGGAATTACACTCGATTTGATGTGAGTTTAATGTCTTTATGCTAATGTTACGGCTTGAATTACTTGGAAAAATTGAAGATGGATTAAAAAAAAAAACTGGAAATGGTGTTGGAAAGGAATCAACACCTTCCAGTTACATTTCCCAGTGAAAAGTGCAGCCTTTTTCGCTTGTTTGGTGGCTCAACAGGATCGAGGCGAATACTCCATGGAGTCTTTGCATCCAGCTCAAGGGCAGTGGGCAATTTGCACTACCTGCCACACTAACCCACGCATCGTAATTAGTGTGAAACAGATTCTGTATACTCCACACATTGTCAACTCTTTGGATTTCCTAACCCCTTTTCATATATGGGGACTGCCACAGAAAAAATGCTAAATATAGTGTCCTCTTAAAAAACCTGTGTATTGGCAAATAACTAAATACTTGCAATAGCTACTGTTAATTATGTAATAAGTGGTACCTATATTTAGCCTAAGGTGGAAATACGGCCAATGTAACTAGTTTGTATCAGTGTCTACCATCCGGCATGGCAGGTAAATATCAGAGAAATGCACCAGTCAAAACAATGATTTTTTTCCTCTTGTCTGAGAAAATATTCTTGAATTTTAGGCTGTGCCCTACAGTTGGGCTGTGCCCAATTCCATTTAAATGCAGTTCTTTAATTGAATTCAGAAATTATGGTTATGATGGTTATGAGTTCCTTGCGGTAATACGTCCATAGGGTCCCAGTTGTCTGTAGTGGGAGATGCACACCATCACACAGCAGATAGTACCTGACTCAACATGGACACATGGTGATTCAAAATGGCGATGCAAGAAAAGGAAAAAAAATGTATATAAATAGACATTTTTATGTCTACCTGTGTTTGTGTGAGCATGTGTCTACCTGCACTGTTGCCTCACAGCAAGAAGCTACTGGATTGAAATCCAGGACAGGGCCTTTCTGTGTGGAGTTTGCATGTTCTCCCTGTGTCTGAGTGGGTTTCCTCCAGTTACTCTTGTTTCTTCCCACAGTCTAAAGACATGCAGGTTATGATGATGGATTGGCGTCCTCTCCCAGGTGTATTCCTGCCTCTCTCATTGGCTCCAGCACCCCCCACAACCCTGACCAGGAATAAGCGCAGTAGATAATGGCCAGTCTGTATACTGGTTTTTATTCCAGCCAATTGCCATGATTTTAATTTGCAGACAGCTCTATAAATGACCCTGGTTCAAGCCTGTACTTGAACACAGTAAAACCATTAGGATACCCTTGCAGTCTGCAGCTGTAGCCGGTACACATGTCAGATAAGATATGATTGAGTCAATTAAATAATTAAAACCACAAGTTGGCATAAAATCCTGAAACGGATCGGCCCTTGTTGGGTGGATGTTCATGAATATGTAATGTGAATCTTCGAACCTTTTTTAATCCATCCTTTATCCCCATGTTTGCTGTTTTTCTTGCAGTTTGCAGGCCTTTCGTATATGATGGGCCTTCCCCCCCCCCCACTGCAGTGCAGACCGTGTGCTGTGAAGTGATGGGAACGGAGTGAACTCAATGTGCACTTGTTGCTGGCTGATTGCAGCTTTCCGTTCAACAGAAGAGGTTGCTGTTGCTTGTTGAGAAGGGGGAGAACTCTTCCCTCTGACTGAAACCCTCCTTTCTGGAGTGATGCTACAACCAATTACGTGCTGAGAGGCAGGTCACAGTCACGGCCGGCCTGGTTAGGGTGCTGTACAGGACTTGGGTGCGTTGCTGCACTGAAGCCAAATACATTAGTGGGACACGCCACCCAAGAGCGCATCTTGGAGTCATTCCTCAGCAGGTTTCTCATGTAGACTTCGAGACCTGCAGGCATTGAGGTGGGGCACATCAGTTTTAACAGGTTTTATTTTCCTCATGCACTTTTCACTGCAGTTTTTTACATTTTATTTGGTGGAAAAATTGCATCCATTAGCAAGACAACTCAAACTGCTCCGCCAGCCCCACGTAATGCTCTTCGTTAGGTACCCAGGAATGCATCATCAATTTTTGAATTCAGGCTGCTTCAAAAGATAACCTATGGGGACATCACTTGCCACCATAAAAGACAGGACAGACAGTGTCTCTGGGGCTGTACGAGAACATTTCTCCTAATGGGAATTTTAGCCTTTGTCAGGGAAGGGTGGAAATTGATGCTGGTTATCTGACAGCCCATGGATATAGCAGCTACATTTGTTTGTCAGTTTGGAAATCCGTTGTCCTGTTGTTGTCAACACAACATGTTATTTTCTTGGCTTTATCACGTTAGAATTTACAGGCAATTCATTTATCAGTCTATTGAATGCGATCCGCTTACAGACAACTCATGCTGCAGGCTTATATTGGCTGAATGTGCTGTATCAGATCACATTCAGAGCCACCTCATTTTAATGTACAGCTGGCCACTTTCAGAGATTTTCTTCTAAATTTTAATGACTTACTGTACAGGTTACTCTTTGAGAGTCTTTTAAGCCTCGTCAATTTTATCGATCATCATGGGTTCTCAGCCTTCAACCTTAGGGGGCTGAGGAAGGCGTGCCTTGCAGAAGCGCCAATGAAAATGGCTTCAGACTTCAGCAATTCCCTTAGGGGTACAGTATCTTTTCCCAAATCCATTCCTGGCGTCTCTTCCGTTGGAAACATGTTGGTCCTCCTGGAAACCTGTAATTATTCACTGCGTCTGGCCTGACCTTCCTCTATGGATCCGATGCGTCCTCAGCTACAGTTCAGGGGGTGTGTTAATACAGGAGGGAAATTGGTACATTAGCACGATTTCACGGCTCTGCTTCAACTCATTAATTTCCGTTATTTCAACGGGTTGTGGTTTGCACTATAAGCATGAACACATGGGCCAGATGGCCTTGTAATAACCTATCATTTTCAGGCAGCACATCCACAAAGACTGGGAGGCTTTCAAACCACACAATGTAGCACTGCAGTTTCATGCAGATACAGTGCGTTACTGAGACACAGTATTGACCTCGCAGATGTGCGACTCCTCCAGGCAGATAAAGTGATTCATTAGGAGAACATTACTGTACCTGGAGCTCAAAATGAAATCGCCCACATTAGCCATGTACAATCACATGTCTGGCGCATACCGATCGATACTCTTCATGAATGGATTTGTAACATCCACTGATTACAAAGTGATTGCTCCCAAGAAAATGCGATATGCGTTCCATATAGAGCAGGTGAATTTAAATTAATCTTCGAGACGCACAATTTAATCAGCCCCATTCTGAATGTTGAACAAATGCCAAAATGTTTTTTAAAAATATAGTGTGTGTTGTATAGAATAAGTGATGTGTATAAGCATCCGTTTCCTGTGATCCCTCTTCCTTTGATCGCACACATTATTCACTGGCTTCTCCATCTCCGTGACCTCTTCACTGGCCTTGACTGACAGCTGAGATATATAGCAGCTGGTAAATATCTTTCTGAGATAGCTTAGTCTTGTTGTTGCAATGATAGATTATTGCTTTTTGACTCGACTACAGTAGTGAAATTTACGGTTTCATATGCATGCAGATTCTCTAGGCAGACGTTTCTCCCATTGCATCCCAACTGACCAAGCTAAAATTGTGTAACATCAAGTGCCATCATTCATAACTCTTCCAGTGTGTAAAGAAAAAAAACAATATATATATATATACATATACCGCATTCTCTTGCACATTACAATCACATGCTGATATAGATGAAGTACTAACCTTGCTTGAAACTGCATAGCGTGCAATACTGAAGGTCAATTGATTGGGCATGATTGTTCTAGGTTGTATTGGGTTTGAACTCAGTTCATTTCAAAGGCATCCAGACACTGCCATTGCAGTGCAGGGTACTGCGTATATCTAAGCGAGAACAAAATGAGGTCTCCTCTGCCTTTATGCTCCCTTTATATCTCCGTCCATCTGTCCTTATCTCATGGCTCGAAAGTACATCTTGAGCAGTGGATCTGAAAGGTCTTTCTTCCTTAAGATAACTTTCACATGTTGGAGGAGAAAGAACATTTGAAGGGAGTCTTAACTGCTTCACTGGCACTCCACTTCCAGTTTGGGTTGTCATAGACGAGACTCACCCTAAGGTGCACGCTTTTTTGACACGGCTTAGAAAACCACTTAGAGGCAGTAAATGACATGGTAAAATAAATAGCCACAGCGTCTGCTATAGTGCAGGACTTTCGTAAAAAAAGGGAAAAGTTTCAAAAGGATTATTTGGAACTGTGCTGACGGAGGGAATGTTATTAAGAAGGAATTAAGACTTAAGTTCTTCTTTATAGCAGTTGCTGAATTTGAAATCTCCTGGATTTAGACTATCACGTGAGGGACATATGATCACAGCGAATGGAAACGCATTCTGCCTTTTATAATTTAAGTCATATATATCGTCACCAGGTTCTCTTCGGGTGTTATGGTCAGGTGGCGTCTTCGAGGTGGAAGTGAAATCTTATTTGGGGAAGATGAGAGTGTGGCAGACACGCTCCGGATTTCTCATTTTGTAATAGACAGGGTCACTCGCATTGCACCTGACCCCAATTCCCATGGGCAGGCAGAAGAATGGCCAGCAGATTAATTTGCAGAGGACTGAGCTATTGTGCTCACCGTGGAAGATGGTTTTTGCCTCCTCCTCAGACAGTGGGTACTGCAGACACATCACTGTGTGGGCCAGGTTTTTGCCTGAGACTGTGGGAACTGCAGATCACTGTGTGGGGCAGGTTTTTGCCTGAGACTGTGGGAACTGCAGATCACTGTGTGGGGATCAGGTTTTTGCCTGAGACTGTGGGAACTGCAGATCACTGTGTGGGGATCAGGTTTTTGCCTTCTCTGCAGATAGTGGGTACCGTAGATCACTGTGTGAGGATCAGGTTTTTGCCTGAGACTGTGGGAACTGCAGATCACTGTGTGAGGATCAGGTTTTTTCCTGAGACAGTGGGTACTGCAGATCACTGTGTGGGGTTTAGCATCTTTGCTAATTTACCCTTTTGGAGCAGTGAGATGGGCCCTTCGTGTAATAGGGTGGCCTGTAGCGTAGTGGTTAAGGTAAATGACTGGGACACACAAGGTTGGTTGTTTGAATCCTGGTGTGGCCACAATAAGATCCGCACAGCTGTTGGGCCCTTGAGCAAGGCCCTTAACCCTGCATTAGCTCCCAGGGAGGAATGTCTCCTGCTTAGTCTAATCAACTGTATGTTGGATAAGAGTGTCTGCCAAATGCCATTAATGTAATGTAATGTAATATAATAATGTCTCCAGGTGTTTTATTGTTAGCGTAGCTTAGTTTTACTGAGCACTCATCATTAATATAAATACATGTATCTACTTCCTCCCCCCAAATAATGAATTTCGTTCACAAGTGATTGGTTTCATTGCCTATAAGAAAATTATAGGACAGTGATGTACAGTTTATGAACCCGTTTAATGACAGTTATCCAGGAAGTGCATACAAAATGTGATATTTTTTGATGGAATGTCGTTACAGCGTTATTGTTGAAGTCATTACCGTACCATAACATATTTAATGTGGAACAATTCCTGCTGCGTGTTGCAAATTTAGGTAAACTTCCTCCCTATAAAATACAAAAACACTAAAGGCCAAAGTAGCTGACCATGTCAGGGTTCATACGAGATGACATATGAGCAGTACGAGTCATTGTAATTATCGACTGCTAGCACTGTATCTCAGAGGTTCATTGTGGTCTTCAGCACTTCATAGCCATTTTCACTATGAAGTGGGGGCCGGGGAGTGAGGGATATGGAGTTAATCTCTGCCTTCATTCAGTGCTGAGAGCAGCTTTTTCCACGCAGCACACCGACAAGCCCATCGTGGTACACGTGCGCTTCTCTACCGCCAACGGCCCCGAACCGGAGACAGCCGTGAGTCTCAGTGTTTCCCGGCAACCTGTTCTGTGAGTAATAGACCTAAACCATGAAGGAGGTCGTTAAAAAAAAGAGAGATGGGGTGCTGAAATCCTGGGGGGTGCCAGCTCAGTTCTTTAATGACCTCTTATTGATCACAGTCCGCTGCTGTTACCTGCCACTGTCACCACGCTGGCTGGCGGTCAAGGGGGCGGTCAGGGGGGCTGGAATAATGTGAAATACTGTACGTGCGTAAATGCCGATCCAGCATATGACAACATCTTTTCATGTGCGTGTATTATGTGGAGGTGTTTTACATTAGGTCCTGAGGCAATATGTTCGTTCATTATTTTTAACGGGAACCAAAAGGCTGCTTATGTTAACGCTGTGCGGCCGCTGCAGCTGCCTGCTGAAACCCCTGAGTTGCCCGGCGGCTGATGCTGACGGCAGTGGGCTCTTTTGGTTCTGCGTAAGTTCAGGGAGATTCATTGTCCGTTTCAATATGTCCGTTTCCCCGGCCTGGTTTATCACCCTTTGCGGGTGGCGGCTGAAGATTTGTGGTGGCGTAAAGTGGGATGGGGACCCTTGACAATCGTTTGGACGGTTGGATTTGGTTATTCCCGGGATACGGGGGGGGGGGTGTTTCCGGTCCAGCTCGGAGAACGGCAGCGTGGGTCAGTTTGGGACAGAGACGGATGGACTGCAGCTGAGCGGTTCAGTGCTGGGAGCAGCTGTTTTCGTCAACGCTGACTACTCCCCTACGGAAATACAATAATGGGTGGCACCTGCTAGGGGCTGGATTCCATTCCTCGGGGGGCTCGTTCAGCTTTGAGTGGGGTTTTCAAACATTTCCAGATTTATGAGTGCTTTCGGTTAAAATTGCCTGTGCACTTGATGTTTTTAAAAGGAATATTGGTAACCTTTCTGGACCTGCTTCCATTGAAAACCACTTTGGTTGAAATTGGAATAAAATTGGCCAGACCTTATGACACTGTCATTTTCCGCAGGTTAATTAAAAAATGTGCGGATTTTCGAGGGGTAGCTGTGTGCTTTATTTAGAGGAGTGTGTGGGGGAAAGCTGTTAAAAAGCAATGCTTTTTGGAGAGATACAGTAACTGTTGTGCTTTATTGGAAGGGTTGATTCGTTTAGAACACTCTAGAATTCTGCACATACAGTAGTATTCAGTTATACACATTGCCTCCTTGTGTTCTCTAGATATACTCAATATTTTCTGAAAATGTTCTTTACTGCTTGTATGGACATTCCTCTTTACAGGATTCATAAACGTAAACCGTAACGATATTGCAAAATAGTCTAAGCCTCTTAGCACAAGTAATTACTTTCTGTATTATTCATTTTTGATGCGTTATTTTTAATGTTATTTTGCATTTTAAATCCAATCTTTTATGTAAACCATTACTCACCCGAAACGACGTTCTTTAAATTAAAAAATCTTACGAGATAGCCACTGGAAGAGAAAGTGAGAAACTGAAGACTTTGGATATCTCTCTCACAAGGATAAACTGTCTTGCAGGAATTTCTTAGTTTTAAAATGGGAACTATAAAGGTATAGCAGCATAGTCCAGCGTGGATGTGTGGCTGCTGTGTGCAGTTGTGGCCCCTCCGTGTGTCCGTCGCCCCGGCCCAGGGCTCTTCCTCCTTCCCCCGTGTCCGTGGCCCTTCTCCAGGACCCGTCTGTTCTGTCCCGCTGGTCTGAAGGTGAACTGATCCCAGGGCACGCATGACACAAAGGTGCATTTTTAATCCAGTGCTATGTGACACCATTGTCTGCTGTATGATGGCGGAACGAAATTTAGTGGAAAATATCTTGCGCATATGTCCGGGGGCCATTCAAAATTCATGAACCCTGGACAGAAACGTGCATTGTTCCCCACGATGGGTAAGGGCAGACACCCATTTTCAATGCGCACAGTAAGCGGCCGGGTTCTCCATTGCAGCTGTGCCTGGCCAACCACAGCAGTGATAAATTATTACTGTCGGGCAGTTTATAACTTGTCTTTTTAAGTAGAAGTATTTGTTTTGTTTTCCCCCTGCTTGCAGATAATCAGCCCTGAAAGAATTTCCTCTTGCCTCTGTAGAGGTGCTTCTCGTTGAAAAACTCCAGTTCTGTCACTTGTTTGAAGGAAAGGCAACAGAACATTAGAGGGATTATCTAATGAAGGCCTGCTGGAATTGAGATGTGAGAGGTTGTTAGTTCTGTTTGTTTCTGCTGCACTGTTGTGTTTACGCAGTCACACCGTCAAAAAAACAAGAACCTTCATTTGTTCTGGGATGGCAGTCTAACCGCGACCTGCTGTGTGTGATCTGAATCGCTGATTAGAAAATGCACCGTTGGAATGATGCTTGGACTTTCTGCAAGGGGAGGTGCTGTCTTTTGATTGGTTTGCGTATCATTGGAGATGACAGTTTGAGAGTGATTTAACAGATTGCAGCAAGTAATGTGCCCTGATACTTAATTTGAAGTGCCGTCTATCCCCGTAAGGTTGATAAGGCGAGTATGTAGCCTGTCATGTTGAGACCGCTCCTCTCAGTGTCCAGCTATCAGACAGCACGCTGGACTTAATGGATGGCTGTTCCACTGCAGTACTGCAGAGCTGCTGCTCCTGTTGTCCTCTGCCTGCCGCTTAATGAAGAACCGTTCCCATTGCATCCTTTTCTCTACCTGACAGCTGTTGGCATCCGGGATAATCAGTCATTGTAGAAGGCAAGGCTTCTGCATTTACTTTATTTTACTGTTGTAGTCATTGTCATTAAACTCAACCGCCTCCTTTTCTATAATAACAATCAAGCAAGACAAAGAAGTTATCATCATTTTTTTTTATCAGAGCAATAATGAGTATGCATTTTATTCCTTGTACTCCAAGTTATATATTTAAATTGGACTTAATAAAAATATATTATAATGTCCTTGCTTCCTTTTGACATCATAAATCCTTTTTAAATCGTTACTCAAATTTCCAGTGTGCTGGGTGCCCATATAACATATGTGCTCCAGCACGTTGAATGCAATTCAAATTCATGTACCAATCCTCATTTAAATAATTCCTTTTCGTCAAAGTTGTTTTAATAAGACTGACAGCCAATCAAAACTTGACGTGATGAAAACAGTTCCTCAAAGTACAATTTGATTTATTCAATTCTTTTGAATGAGGATTAATTCATTTTGTATGCATTTCTTAATATTACCTTACTTTTACCTGTGAAGGTAACTCATTAATGTGGAGAAAATTAAAGTCCATTTAGTGGAATTCAGCACATTTTAATCAGGAATAATGAAGGTTCATTTTAAACACTCTTGTATTTGCTTGCACATTAATTCATAGCACATGAATTTAGTACTGAATACGCCATGATATATTCTTCTGAGGGACGAAAGACAAACACCATGTTCATATTTCATCGCACGGTATTTATCTGTTCTGTATATATAATAATAATAATAATTTATCTAAAATATGGAATGTAAGAGGTTCTCATAATTTTGAAATAGACCCAGAAGACCTGCTCAGTTTACAAGCCGTATGTTAAACCCGTATTATTACTGACAGACCGTTTATCATTTAGAGATATGAGTTTAAAACTACAGGTAGTTGTCGACTTACGACCTATGCAACTTACAATCGTTCGCCTTTACGACCGCGACTGTAATGTGTAGAAAGATGATACTGTACAGTACGTATATTGGTTATAACAATAATGAACAAAGAAAATATTGATGAAATATGACTTAAAGATGATTATAATATCATTACACAGTATAATATATGTAAGGTAATTATAACATAGGCCGACTTACGACCAGTTACAATTCAAGTCGACGACTACCTGTACTTTGAACAAATATATTATCAAAAATGCTTTTTTGTTCATCCTGGTTCTCTTTTACAATGACTCCCTGCTCTCTCTCCCTTTTCGTAAATTGGTATTTGATGGGAAAGATTTTAAATGATGAATTATCTTCTAAACACCTTCCTTACATTAATACTGTAGGTGTATTTGAAGGGGAAGTTATGTTTTTCCATTGGTGTAGTGAATTATGAAGTAGTGTATGAGGCGTTTAATCAGTCGAAACTTAAGGCCTAGTACAGAAGCTTTTCACACCTTACAGTCTTACCTCAAGGGTATTCCATTAGCCTTGTGGGCCTGCATTCTTCCCAGGTCACTGAAGTTTACATTACATTATTGGCATTTGGCAGACGCCCCTATCCAGAGCGACATACAGTTGATTAGGCAGGAGACAATCCTCCCCTGGAGTAATGCATGTCCCAGTCATGTACCTTAACCACTACGCTACCGGCCGCTACGCTACCGGCTGCCCCGAAGTGGTAGCCCTGTACAGGCTATCTGAAGTAGTGCAGATAGCCTGTACAGGTCCATAGTTTCAAGCCGTGGCTGTGTCATTAACCGATGAGGACTGGGGAGACAGTGGCCATCAGTGAGAGAGATGCTTTGCTTTGCTTCCGCGTGGTGTACAGGGTGCAGAATAGCCACAGCCGTGCAGCAAAGGGCATCGGGTCAAGGGCATGTGTTTTCACTAGAACGCTCTGCTATGCTGCTCTGGATGGCACAACAGTCAAGCGACAGTGTTTCGGAACAACAGTGGGGAAAAAGATTCAATGTATTTTATTCGAATTTTGTAATATTCAGTGTTTGAATAATAATGCAATTGTATTATTGATCTGACGAGATTCCACAACAATGCATTTGGACTGTGCATTGTTGCACTCTCTATGACGATGTTTTCTTCATCATCGCTGGAGGTGACTCGGCCTCCGTTGTTTGGCGGTTGTTGCTGGTGCCGTGTTATTTTATGCTCTCAGTCAGACTCACTGTGTGTTTTTTTGGCCTACACGTGAGTAATAGCTGTCTGCTGCTCTCCCAGCCTTCTGTTTCTGAATCAATGGAGCTGGCTCTGGGAAATCAGACACAATAATGAAGCATGATGATTTCCCAATCTTTTCTATCGCCTCCAGATCAATAACCTCACCACCTGTGCCCACTCAGACCGCTGATAATGGGTCGAGGTACTGCTTAGCAACAGCGGCGTGTGGAGCGCATCACAGTCTGTCTGCTCTCTGTTTGTCTTGCGCTGTTTTTTATTTAATTGATGTGTCTGCCAGAGTGAGAAATGCATTAAAATGCGTGTTTTATTGTGTGCAACAAATGGTTTCATTTTCCATTCCGTTCCATTCCCTGCTAATATCATCTTCTGAATACCTCCCAAATATCATTTTGTCAACATGGCGAGGAACAAAAAGTGTACAATGCTTTATTATGTGCATTTCTGAAAAAGGTATTTGGGTTTGGATGCACCCCTAAGATGGAAACTAAAAAAACAGAATGTACCTCTTTAAGATTCCACTTAAAACACACTGCAAATTCCTTTCCCAAGTCTTTTATCAGTGTTCATAGGTGTAAGTGTTCATTAGAATCCAGTAGAGTACACTCAGATATTTGAGTGAAAATTTCAAAGGTGCTTTGTCTATCCATGGTTTTTTTTCACACTTCAACTGTCAGCATTTGTAACTGTAATGGCCTAGAATCTCTCTATTTCACAAGTCCTGGCTTAGGTTATTTGTTTTCAATCATTTTCCTTTGTCTACTTTTGTTCCTCTGGCAGATTTTTTTCTGGCTTTTATTGTGTGCACTTTATATTTATTTCTCCCTTGTCCATCATCACAGAAATCATAATGGTTTGTCTTGTTTTGATGTGGCACTTTTCTCTGCTGAAATTTGATTTAGCACATGCTTTGTGGAGGCAGGTTAATGCCCTCCTGCCTATGCTAATTCCGCTGAATGGTATGAGACACTCTCTCTTTCTTCTTCTCTTCCTCCTCACCCCAGCTCTTCTCCCTGGGTGTGCTCTGATGTATTGCCATTGAGTCGCTGCCTTGTTGCAGCTGTGGTAATTAGCTCAGCTGGGACGCATGTCTCGCAGTGGCCCGGGTGCCAAACGGGACGTTCCAGAGCTCTGATCCAAAATGGCAGTGCCCGTGATCTCATCGCGGGAGCGCTCAATGCACCCCTGGCTGGCCTGCCAGTCTCGCATGCGCACCCCTGCATTATGCAAATGAGAAAATGTGCTGCCGATCTGTGGCTTTGTGTGCAACAGGATCGTCGTGCGTATTCAAACCTTTGGTGACGTTGATGAATTAGGAACACGTACCCTGAATGTTTTCTCTCCTCGAATCCCAGCGTTGGGATAACGTCTCGCCCTCTGTGCCTTCACTGTGTCTGCCGTGATATAGCAGCAAGCCTGCTCACATTCATTAGGAGATTGGCAGTGTTTGAAATGGAATACAAACAACTTTTCAAGTTAATGCGGCAGCTGAAAACGAGAAGGAGAGAGTTCCCCTGCTATTTAGTAAAAAAATATATGCACGCAAGCTGTCAATCATTTGTAGCTAACACACACACACACACACACACACAGACACACACACATACAAAAGTAACTGGTATATTCTGGAAGCCCCTGCTGAAACAGCATTGCGGTCTGTTTATTAAAGAGTGTCCTCTAGATTGAGTAGAGCCAGACTCGTCCTGAAGGTGCTTCTCTATCTCTCTTTGGACAAAATGACAAACAGCTCGTAGCAGTCAAAACTCAGTGGCACTAAAGTTTGGAGAAACTTTGAATACTGTGCATGTCAGCAGTTATTGCAAGCAGTTGGCTCTGTAAAATCCAATATTAATTTGGTATTGTCAGTGTGACTATTGGACGACAGTACCTTTTAACAGGTTCAGACCCCAGAAAATGCAGACATAATGAATATATTGATTCCGATGTCCTTTACTGTACACTTGATGGACTGTGACTAATTAAACTAGAAATCTAAGAGGCATAGTTCAGATTATGTCTATATTTAGAAACCTTCTGGATCTTGTAGTCTTCTGTTTTTTTATTCATACATTTAATGAAGTGATCTCTAGGGTGACTGGTATAGTTGCTGAAATGCATCACTGGCTGATGCCCACTAGGGTGAACACTATAAATGTTTCTTCTGGCTGGTTTCAGGATCACAAGTCAATCGCACAGCAAAAATGTTCTTGTTAAATGAATACCTACAGTGTTCATGTAATTCCAGTGGGGAGAATATACACTGTAGCCATGTTGTCTAGTTTCCACTAAAACACAGTACATACAGAACTTTATTAAAATTGATTTTATACAGAACATGAAGCTATCTGAATCTGAATTTGAACATTTTGCTGTGCAGGGTGTCATCTGAGGTTTCATCTCATCCATCCAACCATCCATCCAGGTGTAACCTGATGCAGGTATATCTCCTTCCTGTCCCTACTCTTTCAGAAGAAAGGGTTATTTGGCTCGTCTCCGTGGAGGAACCCTTTTCAGTTCTTTATGGAACCCTCTGTCATCAGTGTGAAGTGTGTAAACTCCCAGACAAGGAATCATTTTGCCTGATAAAGAACATTTGAACAAGATTGAGTTGTTCTATGGAGTCGCAGGGAATCACCGGGAATTGTAGGGTTCCCTTAGCAGTGTAGATCTCGTCAGTGGGATTCACAGAGATGGTAAATGGTAAATGGTGGGCATTTATATAGCGCCTTTATCCAAAGCGCTCTACAATTGATGCTTCTCATTCACCCATTAATACACACGTACACTCACAAACCAACGACGAGTCCCACCATGCTGCCAGTCTCACCATGCTGCCAGTCCCACCATGCTGCCAGTCCTGCCATGCTACCAGTCCCACCATGCTACCAGTCCCACCATGCTGTCAGTCCCACCATGCTGCCAGTCCCACCATGCTGCCAGTCCCACCATGCTGCCAGTCCCACCATGCTGCCAGTCCTGCCATGCTACCAGTCCCACCATGCTACCAGTCCCACCATGCTGTCAGTCCCACCATGCTGCCAGTCCCACCATGCTGCCAGTCCTGCCATGCTGCCAGTCCTGCCATGCTACCAGTCCCACCATGCTACCAGTCCCACCATGCTGTCAGTCCCACCATGCTGCCAGTCCCACCATGCTGCCAGTCCTGCCATGCTACCAGTCCCACCATGCTACCAGTCCCACCATGCTGTCAGTCCCACCATGCTACCAGTCCCACCATGCTACCAGTCCCACCATGCTGCCAGTCCCACCATTCTGTCAGTCCTGCCATGCTGCCAGTCCCACCATGCTACCAGTCCCACCATGCTGTCAGTCCCACCATGCTACCAGTCCCACCATGCTGCCAGTCCCACCATGCTGCCAGTCCCACCATGCTGCCAGTCCTGCCAGTCCCACCATGCTGCCAGTCCCACCATGATGCCAGTCCTGCCATGCTGCCAGTCCTGCCATGCTGTCAGTCCCAGCTGTCAGTCCTGCCATGCTGCCAGTCCCACCATGCTGCCAGTCCCACCATGCTGCCAGTCCTACCAGTCCCACCATGCTGCCAGTCCCACCAGTCCCACCATGCTGCCAGTCCCACCATGCTGCCAGTCCTACCAGTCCCACCATGCTGCTAGTCCCGGGCTTGACCTCACACACTTCAGCACGTGGTGTAACTCTTGACAGCCATGTCTCATGGATCAGTGCCTCTGCCTGTGACGCACACTGTCAGCCCATAAAGCCACAGATCCACCTTCAGGAGGAGGGCGGAAAGCGCTCGCCGTTCCCCCTCCAAAGCGGGTGTTATTTTTCAAATCTTCAGCGTCGCCGAAGGGTTTCGCCACTTTCGTCATTTCTCAGCGCTAAAGCAGGATGAGTGAGGGCCGTCATTTTGTCTGCGGCCGCCCAAGCTGGGCGGGAGGGCCACAACTCATCTTAAGATTCTCACTGGTACTGGAATAGGAATGATGGGAACCCATTACCGCCTGGCTCTGGCTAAAATGGATTTCCACTCCGCTGCAAGTCTTGAAACAAACTGCAGATGAGGCGTTCCCAACAAAACAACCAGTGTGTGAGTATGTGTTTCCTTGTACTCGCAACACACGACCAATTAATATGGAGGAATAGTGGCCCCATTGAACAAACAGAAGGCCCAGTTGGAGAGGAAGAGGTCTGCTGTCCCAGTGTCTGGATCCCAACCTCGAATGTGGTTTCTCCTCATCAGCGGGAAGTGAGCGCATTATCGTTTTGCGCGAGACGATGATTGACCTCCCCGAGCACACATAACGGTGCCCGTGAATAAATAACGCCTGGCCAGAGAGAAATAAAGCACAGGTTTGGCAGTGTCACGCTGTATTTTATCGATCCTCATTCCCATTTCCATACTGCATGGGTTGCCAGCACGGAAATGTGGAGCACGGTAAGAGAGTGAGATGTTTCTCGTGCCAGACGAGAGATCCGTTGTGGAAGATCCGGTTCTTGGAAAGTAATGGGTTCCCAGAGGTATCTGGAAACACGCAAGGACTAGGAGCTGAGGTGCACCGATCCCCAACACGTCTGTACTTCAGAAGGAGGTTTGAAGAAGGCCTCTCCTTCACTGCAGCTTCCGAAGGGGACTGAGCTCGGTTAATAATTCAGCGTTTTTCTCGTGTGGAGCTCATAGGATTGCAGTTGGGACTCAATACTGAGGGGGGGGGGGGGGGATACAGCGCTTAAAGCCCCCTTTTTCAGGCGTCTGTCCTGGGGAATTTGCGCTTTGTCTTCTCCCGGGGATGCAGTGGTGCTCCCTTTTAGCCGATTAAGAGCCTAAAGACTCGCTGAGCTCTTCCAGGTTTTGCACGTTTCCTCTCTTCCCCCGTTCCGTGGCGGGCACCCCTTCAGTTCGACGGGTTTACCGTCTGCCCCCCTCGTCCCCGCCATCTTCCCGTGCCTCGGGTCAGTGAAACAGCTTGGAGCCCTCTGGCCCCCTGGAAGTGTGCTGCCAAGTTCACACATCCCAGGTGTTTCAGAGGCCACTGAATTAGAGATGAGGAATCACAAAGAAGCTGCCCAAAGCCAGATAAGACTGACTGGAACGAGATTATTTTTAATGCTTCCGCCCATTATCCCACCAGCGGTTTGAATTTTAAGAAAGTGGAGCAATTTTAAACGACGAATACAAATGAAATTTCGAATAATTTGACTGTAAGGATTTTTTCTGAAAAATATTGCCAAACAAGTTAACAAACATTATGCTCAAAAATGTTCCCAGGTTTTGGTCAGAAATGACATCCCTTAATAGGATTCAAAGCATTTGTAATCCGAGTAACAGTATGGTTATGAAAACAAGCCACGCATTTGAAGAGAAATGTAAAACTGAAAGAACTGCGTTACTGCCCGGCAGTTAGCAAGTTAGTTGGTTCAAGTGTGTTCCCCACCCTCCCCCGATTGATATGTTATTCCACCCTGATCACTCTCGCACATGGGGAACTAACAAGCCATGGGTAGTGGGGATTGAAAATAAATAGATAAGAAAGAAGAGTGTTTATGTGGTGTCAAGGCTCTGGGCCACAGAAGCAGATAATGTGATATCTAGGAAAGCTCCCTTCACTCATAGTTTATTTGCTCGGCCGGGATATATCCTGCCATTTAAAAGGCCTTTTCCCACCCAAGAGATTTGTATTGGGCTGTCAATTTTCCATCTCGACAGGGAGCAGCCGAAGGCACCAACTGTTTCATCATATTTGATGTTTGGTTCAAGCCTTTCCCCTCTAACCCACCACCCCACCACCCTCCTGCTCACTCCCTCTGCATTTTCTAATATGTATTTCTACTCTGCAAAAAGCCACTGTCTTAAAAAGCACTTTAGTCTCATAATAATATTACATGATGATTTTTTTCTCCCATGTAGCTTGTCGTAAGTAAATCTTTGTTTGAGAAGTGACATTTTCTTATTCCATTGGCAAATATTGAAATGAGTCAGACTGTCCTTACCTCCCTGGTAATATTTGGGTCTTATAGTATTTAGCAAAAAATGAAAATAAATCAAGATCAGTTAGTCTCAATATAAAACCTGTACAGTTAGCCCCAGGTTTCTGAAAAACACATTTAAACAAAAAACATCACAGGTGGAACACTGCCAAAAACATATAGCTTCATATCCATAATTTCTATTTCTCCAAAACAGATTCCTACGGGAATTTGATGTAGAAAATAAATTATATTATTTTCTAATTTTGTCCCATTTGTTTTTTTTAAAATTAGTTTTAGTTAAATTACTGCTTTTTACCTACAAGCCAAAATGTTCATATTATGTTCTTCTTTCTTCAAAATGGCCATTAAATAAATCATTCTTGTTTTGTTTATTTGCGTGAGGTTATTAGATTTCTGTGGCTGTGTGAGTCACCTGATGGGTGAGCTGCTGGAGTCTACGGCAGCCACACTCAGGACCAGGAAAGACAGATGGTGAAGGGCATCGTAGCTGAGTTTCTGAACTTATTTTCACCTGTAAGCACAGATGCTGTTTTCAATGCAGGCTGTGCAGCCGTAGCAGTAGAAATTGAATTCAGGTTGGTTCCAGCTCTACTGTATACTGGATCAAGTAATCTGATTGTGAATAATTGCCTCTACAGGACCGCACTACAGTATTGACATTGAGCATAATCATATTAATGATAATAAATTGTGATATGTATGAAATATAAGGTTATATTCATTCTTATTTATGTGATTACACATAATGCAGACTAGATAAAAATATGACGAGAATGACAACACCAACATATTTCTCCCAAGTGTCTGTAGTTGGACAGACTAAAGCTTTCATATGCTGCAAGCCTGGAATTGTTTTCTCAATTTTGACGGGTTTTGTATGATTGTACGAGAGATTGAATGTTCCAAATAAATAATGGAACCCCTAATAGACGTGCTAAATGAGTTATTAAGAATAGAAATGGCGAAGGCCCACGGACGAGAAGAGAGCGCATTGAGAAAATTGCTTCTTGCCAAGGCCCGTCCCGTAATTGCTGTGCCCAAGCACGTCTTCACTATATTGCTTTCTGAAAACTTTCCCTACACTTTTGAAAGTTACCAAAACTATACTGCAGCGTGAAATGGAATGAAAATGGGGGGGGGGCATGGTGGTCGTACTGGTTCAGACCGATCACTGAATTAGTGATGCGTAAAAAAGAATGTACCCAAAGCCAAATATGACTGGTCTGTATGAGATTATTTTTAATGCTTCCTTCGATTAGTCCACCAGCAGTTTGAATTTTAACTAATATAAAATGAAATAAATTTTAAAAAATAGTATCGCCTCACAAGAAGCAGGTTCTGCATTCAAATCCCTCTCCTCTCTGCGTGGAGTGTGCATATTCTCCCCGTGCGTGAGTGTGTGTATTCTCCCCGTGTGTGAGTGTGTGTGTGTTCTCCCGATGTGTGAGTGTGATATTCTCCCTGTGTGTGAGTGTGTGTGTATTCTCCCTGTGTGTGAGTGTAAATGGTAAATGGTTGGCATTTATATAGCGCCTTTATCCAAAGTGCTGTACAATTGATGCTTCTCATTCACCCATTCATACACACACTCACACACCGACGGCGATTGGCTGCCATGCAAGGTGCCGACCAGCTCATCAGGAGCATTTGGGGGTTAGGTGTCTTGCTCAGGGACACTTCGACACAGCCCGGGCGGGGGATCGAACCGGCAACCCTCTGACTGCCTGACGACTGCTCTTACTGCCTGAGCCATGTCGCCATGTCGCCCTTATATTCTTCCCGTGTGTGAGTGTGTGTGAGTGAGTGTGCTATTCTCCCCGTGTGTGAGTGTGTGTGTGAGTGTGATATTCTCTCCGTGTGTGAGTGTGTGTGAGTGTGTGATATTCTCCCCGTGTGTGAGTGTGTGTGAATGTGTGATATTCTCCCCGTGTGTGAGTGTGTGAGTGTGTGTATTCTCCTGTGTGTGAGTGTGCATATTCTCCCCGTGTGTGAGTGTGTGATATTCTCCCCGTGTGTGTGAGTGTGTGATATTCTCCCCGTGTGTGAGCGTGTGAGTGTGTGTATTCTCCTCTGTGTGAGTGTGTGTATCCTCCTGTGTGCGAGTGTGCGTATTCTCCCCGTGTTTGAGTAGGTTACTTTACTCCAGGGACCTTCGTTTCCTCCCGCGCTGAGTGACGTGCGTGTCTGGTTGCGTGTGCTCCTGCCGTCGCCCTTGACTGAGGCATTGGCCTCAGCACTGGAGTTGGGTCCCAGGCGACCGGCTGAGGCTGCCAACTGCTGCTTAGGAATTAGGAAGGGTCGAATGGAGGGGACAGATCGCCCCACGGGGTTCAATGAAGTGCAGTATATATAAAAATCACTATTTCCAAATCAAAGAGCCCATTACAGAAAATGAAGGTATTAGCGGCCTAAACTGGCTTTATTGTTTGGGGACACATATGCTGTATGTATATATTTGAATATGATTTCCTGTGGCACACAGTAATGTGCAATAATTCATACTAGATTTCCATTAAGGTGAGATTTGGGCTGAGAGGAAACTGATGTGAGGAGGCTTGATATCAGTCCCTTAGTTTATTGGTATGGGTTCTAATTTGCATTACATCATGCTTGAGGAGGCAATGGAAATTTGGGGCACTTGAATGTTTACGAGCAATTTACCAAATTCAAGCAAGTGCAAAATATGAAACAGGCAATGAATCCAAAGTATACATCCTTCCTCATGCCTTTGAGCGGGAAGATATTCCTTAATTAGGATTTAGTGGCAATTTCTCAATAATGTGTATCTCTGCAAGATAGAAACGACCTCCTGGTTCTGTGCACGAAAGGAATAACACCCTGTCTTGAAGAATCAATAGTATCATCATTAGGCCGTTTTTTTACACGGCATCGTTGCTGGTGCAGATTCCATTGGAATGCTCCGGAATGTCCTCAGGCTCACGGCAGGGTTCCGCTGGCCGCGTAATTAATCCCGGCGTTCCGCGCCGCAGCGCTCCGGGTTTTCCCGTTGCAGTGCCTCTGCTCTAAACACGCCGCTCCGTGTGCCTCTCTCCGCAGATGAAGTCTACGGAGGTGGACCAGGGCCTCTTCACCGACAGCTACTGCCGCGTGTGCAGTGCCCAGCTCATCTCTGAGTCCCAGCGGGTGGCCCACTACGAGGTGAGGAACGCCGTCCGCCGCACCCGTTCCCGCGCTGCCTCTCTCTCACGCGCATGCTCCCGCTGTTGGGTCCCAACACACGCTGTCTTTCAAATAACCTCCTTCTCTGGCTGTCTCCTGGGAATGTAATTTCTCCCTTATCTCCTGCTGTGGAATCACACAGCGGCGCTCCACAGATGCTGTATATACAGAGTTCCTGCCGAGGGAATTTACAGTAAGAGGTTTTGTCCCATTCCAGTGCAGGAGCCAGCTCTTATTTACAGTACAATGCTGCCATGAAGGCAATACTCAGCTGCCATTTTAAATGTAGTGTTCTGAGGGCTTGAGGCTTTTCTATCTGCTTGCTCACAGGTCGTAATCATAAAAAAGTGTATCTGGCCTGCCCTTTAACCTAATACTGAACATTTCATTAAACATGAAAATGAGTGCATAAAAAGTGATTGTAATAGTCCATAAAACCTGACAGTTTTATGATCGGGACTTGCTTAAATTTTATTTCTTGTCTGGCGTACGATCACCAGCTGTTGAAATATTGATAAATTCAAAGCCACTGCTTCAATGTACCTTGACTTCAGGCGTTTGGCTATCTATTCAGAAGCAGAGCTGTGCAGAACGTACTTTGGGGCGTTGTTTTCAATCATTTGGGGGTGAATTGTGTTTGTGATTTGGTATCACACCCTGAAATGTGGTTCAGACGGAAAAGTAATTTGACCCAGCCGTCAATGGTAGGATAATGAATGTGTTCAGACAGCCAACATAGTAAACTAGGAGTCTCCGTACCCCCACATTGTAAAGTATTCATTTTGTTTTTGTTGGTTTGGCATCCTTCATTAGGGGTGGATCTGTGAAGATTCTGTTGCCCTGTTGCTATCTCCGTCTTAATCTGGGAACAGAATCAATCACCCAGTCTATGCATGTTCTTTCACTTAAGGCTTGTCTATGCTAGATGTTGACTGAAAATAGCTATCATGTACTATCATAAAATATATTTAATGAACAGGGAAAAATCATCAGCTTATAAACTTCTGTTTATGGGTATTGTGGTATTTTTAGTGATTTATGTAGTTGAGGTAATTCTTTTATGATGAACACAAATGACATAAATGTAATGCTAATGAAGAGAATTGTGCACCAGCAGTGATCCTTAAAATGAGGACAAGACATTGTAAAGCTGCCATTTTAATTAGATCGCTCTTTAATTAGATCTGCATAGTCAGCAAACAATGTTAGATGCTGTATAGCCACATATTTGTGATTTTGCATTTTGAACTTATTTTCTGAGTTTCTAATTTGATCTGAGTTTTAAAGGCAAAATGAAGGCATCCTGTTATTGCCTTTTTCTGTTAAGGATGGATGTTAACCCCTGCATAACAGACATCAGAGTCAGAAACTGCTGCACTGTAGTACAAAACCAGTATTACTCACTTTGTAGTTCAATGTAACATTACTGTTTTTCAAAGAAAAGTGAACGTTGAATTATGTGTTGAAGTACTTTGAGCACATAGTGTAACTGTGTAATACCCATTTCCTATAGAAACTGAGTCCTCCTTCACTGATCTCTTTCATCTTTTTCACTAGCGTACGCCAGCCACAAGTAAGGTTGCCCCAAGGAAGGTTGTTCATTAAGTGGCACAGCAGTTTTGGAGAATGTTCAGCAAAACCTGCCGCTTTCAGTGACTAACGACAATGTGACAATGACCGTGTGCGATCGCGGTAATTGTGTGAGCTGTGCTATGCAATGGAGAGCTTGCGTTAGTCACCTTCCTGGCTGACTGTAGAATTTCCTGCCATTGCATTGATCCTTTACTTTCTATGCCATTCATTTCCTCCAATACCTTACCTCCAATAGTGCTTTTCAGCCAGCAATCTCACTGTCGAAGTCTCTCCCGGGATGCTGGAAATGTGAATATTAACCTCAGTGATGAAATAATCTTTGCGGCCATTTCACCCGCAGTTTGCCGCCATTTAAATGGCTGCAGCTTCTGAAAGGAGCCAGAAGGTGTGAGCGCAGTGCCCCCGCCCTCACAGTGCTGCCCTGGCTCCTGATAAAATATTGGATTGAGTTCAGAGTCATCTTACGGGCCTATATGGCATTATATGGGTTATCTCTGTCCTATTTGGCTGACTTACTGAAGGCCGATATTCCAGCCTGTGCATTCTGCTCCAGCAATGGCGAAAAGTCGGCAGGCGGTAGGTCCCCCTCATATAGAGCTCCTATAGTGCGTTATGAAACAGTCATCCTGCGGTACTGAGGGAATCACTATTTTTAAATCACGACTGAAAACACACTTATTTATAGCCTTCATACACCTACCAAGCTCAGTCTTTTAATAAGCCATGCAATTTATTTTTACCTGTCTATTTTAAAAAATGTATCAGTATTTGTGTTCTCGTCCTCATTTGCTATTTCATTTAATCGTAGTATTAATGTATAACCCCATTTTCTTAACACAAGCGTGAAAATGACATACCCGAAATAAAATGGTTACTATTCTTGAACCCTTTTAAGTACCGGCATAATCTCTTTTGAAAGGCTTATAACCCTTTGGGGTTTTCAAAATTAAGTGGAAGTGTTTTCTGTTTTTCAGTGGATACAGATTATTGTGGCTTTGTAGAATTATAACCTATGATGCATTTGGTTCGCTGGACCCTTGCCGCGAATAGGACACTGATATTACTTTGATTCGTGTCGTCTGTGGATTTCCAAAATGCAGAGAAGACGAGGCCCCCCCACATTTTGCCACCCACATGTTCCAAAATAAGGAACTGTTGTTGCTAAAGCAATGGCATCTTAAAATAGGTTATAGAGATAGAATTGTGAGTTTTAATTGCTTTCAAATGGTATATCCTGTTGCCATAGTGATTGAAAATTGCGGTGCGAACAAAAATTATTAATGCAAAAAAAATTAAGAGCCACTCCGGACCAGCCTGCGAGACCTAAAGGCTTAATACTGTCCATTTACTACCTTCTTACAGCCTACCCGTTTCTAACCTTTTCATGTCCGTCTCTTTTCCTCTTATTTTTGCCCCTTGATTTCTAATAGTGTGATGAGGCCTTGTCGTTAAATGCACATTAAGCTGAAATTAACTTGAAATTAAAACTCGGTGGTGGCATATCATAGCTTGTCACCCTTTCCCACTGTGGATGTGCTTAATTTAACTTTGTTTTGGACTGTTACCGGGCAGAGGAAGTTCCCTTTTTTTCCCTCCGAATCTGAGATACCGGTTCTCAATTCCTTTTTGTAGCCGTGGCTAAGGCTGAACTTTGTTCAAAGTGGCAGGGCTACCACGCCTGGGTTTGGAGTTGAATCCAAAGCTTGGTTCACACCGATTATTCCTGGATGGGAGCCCATAATAGGACAGTATACAGCGCCTTGTTGTCATCAACATTTCCAGGGCTCATTTGAATCGCATCTCATATCGACGGCGTCTCTGTCTTGATTTCTTTATTTCCAGTGTATTGTCCCCCGTGTGTCTCTGGTAATTGGCTCCCATTATGGCGATGGTCTCGGAAACGAGTCTGTGCTACACTTGAGAGCAGTGCTGAGTTATTGTTTATCTCTTTCGCCCAATGCTGTGTGCGTCTGCGCTTTGTTTGCTTTCTAGGTTACTACCATTACGCCTGTATGTAATTCCCCCATGGGTGGATGCTGAAAGGGAAGAATTGTGTTGTGGCTGTAAATATTCCTGAACAAACATCTGTGCCTGTCTCAGGGACCGAATTTCAGCATGTCAGTCTCAATCCTCTGTAACATGGGCTCCAGGTTTTCACCTTGGGAGCAATTCTGCTGAGTATCTTGCATGCTCAAATATGGAACGATAATGCAACACGTCGAGACACCTGAATGCACAATGCATTCACACACACAAACATTTATTTTGGTTTAGCTACTGATCTCAAGCCCCCTCATGACCGCCCCCGTGTGGGCCACAGTTTGAGAAAACTGTTCTTAATGACCACCATCCCCGTTAGTCCAGCATCCATATGTCATAATGCGTGACCTCTGTCAGGTTGTGCAGTGACCTTTTGGCCAACGCCTGGGGCAGGGGCCACAGTGAGAGGTGGTTCAGTCTGCTGACACGTACACACTGAAATAAACCCCAGTCGGCCCTTTGCACAGGGTTCTTTAAAGATCGAGCCGCGGCGTTGTTTTCCCCCTGCCTCCCCTGTGTGCGCGCCCTCTGACCCTCGCTTCATGAGTAGCGTGTAACCTGCGCTCTCTCTGTAGTTCCCATGCTGCCTCGGGCCTCTGCCCCGCGGCGGTCTCCAGTGCGTCTTCACCCTGTTACATATAAATGAAGAAGGAGATGGAAAATGGCAGGGCCGAAGGGATCAATGTTTCCCTTCAGCTATGGTAATATCATCAACCCGCGGGCCTGAGTGTCCCCTTTAGACTAGCATGCATATGCTGGTCATGCCCTGTTTGTTCGACCTAGCCTTCTCCTGGAGGACATCATCTACAACACTGACCTTCTCTCTAATTAATAAGCCCCCTAACCTCCTTGTCAGGGGAGGCTTATTAATTCACCCAAGGCACGTGTATGCATATTTCTGTTATCTACTCACGCGTCTTATACAGAATGCGGATCCTTGTCGGACACATCTGCATTGTCCCATCGGAGGGAACAGTAATGAGTTCATTAAAAATATCCAGTGGTAAATAAATGGTTTGATGAATGTTAGCGCTGCAAGCTTTTCAAGGGCAATCGGCTAAGCAAACAACTAATTACAGAAAAAATACTGCAAGGGAGATATTTGCTCGTCATTCTCTGTAGAATAACTTTAATGTCTTTTAGCCGTCAGTAAATGCCTTCTCCTCCCCCTGGGCAGCATCATCACCCTGTTTATTTCCATCGAATCATGGACCATGACAGCCCATCACACACACATACACACACGATCCTGTCTGTCGATGTGCCCCTCTCTACAGGGAGGCTGGAGCGCTGCTTTCAGGACCTGTGTGTTCAGCGAATGTTAAATGAGACAATGAAGGGGTAGGAGAGACTGCTGTTAATGCTCGTACCTTTCTCCCGTCGCAGCAGAATCAGAGCTTTCTGTCCAATCCCGCCGTCCCAAACAGCGGTACTTACAGTCTATTTCCAGACTAACCAGTGTTTAATTTTGAAACGGGATGACACCGTAATGGATGTTTGCGATCGTCCTTGGAAAATCCGGAACAATCGATGGAAGCAATATGAAAACGCTCCAGTGACGCCGCAGATCTGTGTATTGTTGGGCTCTATGGAGACCACTTTCTCCAAATGGTCTTTTGTGGCAAATATGACATGCAGTCTGTCAGCTCCTATTGTCCATCAGAGAAATAAAGAAAGCCACCATTTTCTGAAGTGGCATCCTGCTTGGAATGGGTTTGTTGCTTGTCACGTGCTTTTTTTCTTTCTTTCTTTCTTTCTTTCTTTCTATCTTTCTTTCTTATCTTCTCCCTGAAATTGAAGGGTAATTTGTGCTGTCATGTCAGCCTGGGTGTTTACTCTTTGTCAAGGAACAAATGTGAGAAACAGTCAGAATATCTCTTTTTTTGTGGAATTTGAGAAGTTGATGCAGCAAAGGCTGTGGTGGCATTTGCTCATCTCTGCTCTGCAGCCCTGCCTTCTGCAGGCAGTAGCTCATAATTAATTAGCCTCATAAAGACAGAAAATGTCTGTGATTTGGAGGCTTCACTCGATTGTTTCTCATGTGTCATTACCCCAGTGATGACCAGTGATGCTTTTTAATTGTTCCACTAAATCTGGCTGTCACTTTCTGTTCCGAGCAGCTGAGATATGAAAATCGTTGATAGAGAACAGCTTTTTGGGAAAGTTTTCAGTGCTCTATTAGTGACTTTTCGGTGGGGGGGAGTAGGGGGGGGGGGGGGTCTTTTGAATGTAATCGTTCTGCAAAAAGCTATAATGGCACTAGAAAATTGCCAGTGAATTAATCGACCGATAAGTCAAATTTTGGATGAATGCAATTAAGGGAATTTATGTAATGAATAGCATCTCTTTAATTTGCAAAGGTTTTTTGTCTTTCTTTTTTGAGTTGCCGCATGAGCGCCCTATAACCTTAGACATATGCCTCCTGCAGTTTGGATAGCTTACTCTAGGTTGTGTGCTTACAACCGTTTGACGATGTTTACATTTTCTCGTTTAATTGCCTCCAAATTAAGACCGTAGATTTCCAGCACTCTAAAAGAATTTGCCCTCGGATTGCGATTAATCCCATTGTGTCCTGACTGAAACACTGGTGAAACACTGGTGTCAGGTCATGGGCAGGTTTTCATAACAGTAAATCCAGGATCCATATTTTACCTTGTGTCAGTAGTAGCAGGGAACACTTGCTTTTGGGGCTTTGCCAACGTACGGAGACACTGAAAATGTCACAAAACACTAACGTCTTGCTGTCAAAGAGGTTAAATCCTTTTTATCGCAATTACAACTGTGTGGTTGTTTTATTGTCTCATGCAGGAGAGAAGGGTATTCATGCAGAACACTTCTGTGTGTTGTGTATCCTGGGTATGTACAATTTTGATAAATAAAAGGGATTATACCTAAAGTATACCTTTCCACTTGAATTTGTCAAAATAGCGGGGGCTGAGTGTACACAGTAAGGCTGTGTGTGCACCGGCCCCAGGCTCTATGCAACCAGTAATTATTCGTATAAAATCATAATACTGTTGCATCAATTATGATTCAGCGCTTTAAAATGGCATTGCGTAAAGCAAGTACATTTGCATTTTTTTTTTTTTTTTCATTCCTTGAGCAGAGATGAAAGTTAGCGCCAGCTTCAAATTATTATGACAAGGGAGAGTCTGGCTGGAAAAAGCAAGGCAAACCAAAATAGCGTGAGCCTCAGATCTGGCTCCCCACCCAGATGAAATTCTTTCAAGATTCCGGCATGACTCTACTCATAATCTTTGGACTTCAGCAGGTTTTCAATTCAATATAAAATGAATGAAAGGCTCCAAGCATTCCAGTCTCATCTGCCAGAGAAATTGTTTTTCTGTAGAGAAATTCTCAATCCCAACTCCGATAACAAGAATGTGGGGGGGGAGTTGGTACGTGCCCTTATTATTTCTATATTTCCTTTTTTTTTTGCTATTGTACTGTATCATGAGCTTCACAAAATGTTTCATTATCCATTAATGGTGGGGATAATCTCAATTTCAGATCAGTAGTAATAGATGGGTTTACTTTGCATACTGGAGTATTGCATACTGCCAGCTTTTATCTGCCCAGGTGAGCTCAGCAATAGCAGGCAGCCAGGTACACCGTGGAAGGACACTGTAGAATACTTTCAATTGTGAAGAAAAAGCCCCTTTCAACTGTCAAATAGATCAAGAGCACTCTCCGTGATACAGGCATCAGTTGTGTCAAAGACTGAAATAAAGAGAAGACTACACCAGCATAACCTCAGAGGGTTTCATTGCAAACCACTGGTAAGCCTTAAGAACAGAACGGCTGGGTTAGAGCTTGCCAAAAGAAAGTACATTTAAAAAGCTGTAGAGTTCTGGAACAAACTCTTTTGGAAATATGAGGTGAGTGTTCACCTGTACCAAAGTGATGGAAAGAGAAAAGTGTGGAAGAGAAAGGAACATCTTGTGATGCAAAGCGTACCACCTCATCATTGAAACATGGTGGAGGAAGTGGCTGTTAAACTGATTATTGAAGCAAATTTCATTCATTTTCCATGATTAAGTGTGCCAACTGTCTGAATAATCCATTGGTCAGAATACATGCATACATACATACATACATACATACAGCTTCTTTCGTCACATCATGTTAGGGAGATTAAATAATGAATTCAATTTTGAAAAATATTTGTTATAAACCCTCATATTTTGGTTGCTATCTATATATCTAAATGGGCTTTCATCAGCTTTGTATTCCATGTTCCACCGACGACCCTCCATCTCTGTATGTCCGAGGCAATACGGCTTGCATAACGCGTCAGCTTTGCTTTTTAAACTGTTTACTGCAGGGCTCAATACAGTGCCTTTGTAGTTTCTTTGCACAGTATATTTGCTCTTTGTTCTTAAAGCCACAGTGCCTGTGAATATTTTCAGCTTCTGTTGTCTGCTGGATCCAGATGCTTTAAGAAAGTTTCTAACAAGTTTATAACAATATGCCCTCTTCTTACCTGTCAGGAGTTCCTTTGAAAGGTGATGAAAGTACTGTGCATCTGATATACACTTACCGAACACTTTATTAGGAACATTTATAACACCTACTTATTCATGCATTCATTCATCTAATCAGCCAATTGTGTGGCAGCAGCGCAATGCATACAGTCATGTAGATATGGGTAGGAGCTTCAGTTAATGTTCACATCAACCATCAGAATGGGGAAGAAAGTGACCTTGACCGTGGAATGATTGTTGGTGGCAGACAGGCTGGTTTGAGTATCTCAGAAACGGCTGATCTCCTGGGATTTTCACACACACTAGTCTGTAGAGTTTGCAAAGAATAGTGCAAAAAAAAACTAAAAAACTGTGAGCAGCAGTTCTGCAGACAGAAAGAAGGCCTTGTTAATGAGAGACATCAGAGATGAATGGCCAGACTGGTCAAAGCTGACAGGACGGTGACAGTAAGTGCTCACTGAGTGTACTGTACACATTGATCTGTGTAGTACTTACTGTATGTGCTCCTGGGTCCGTTGATACCCTTCCTCTGTTTCCGCTTTTCCAAAATGGGCCATTGATACAGAGCTGAAGATGATCGTCCTCTCCTTGAAATGAGTGTGAAATGATGTTGCATTAATGGCTTTCAGCATTACCGCGCCTGACGACACTGAGGGAAGGGCCCTCTGGCACAGTGAGAGCTGTGCCGTTGCCAGGGCGTTATGATGTGTGGTAATAAGCTGTGTTTACGGTTGGGATGTACTTAGTGAGTCATGTATTAGAGAGCGCAATCAAATTAACTGCCTTAACAAAATTCACCCCATCTGCTAAAACCCCAGCTTTTTAAAACGCGCCGTGCTCGGAGGCAGCATTTCAGTGCTTTGCCCGTGGATGCTGCGGCACTCCGTCAGTAGTGCTTTAGCGTATTGGTCGGTGTGGAGAATTTCTGCGATTTTGATGTTAAGCCCCAACACTGGGGCTTGCTCAAAGCAATCCACTTATCCACAGTTACACACTTGTCAGGTATTACACAAATCATCTTTCTGCGAAAATGATGCTGTGACAGGGAAATATTCGCACACTGCTCTCAAAATGTAATGTAATATAAATTATAGATTGTTATCCCGTGGTGGACTGTCATCAGGCTTGTGAAACCAAAGTGCATTGCTGAGTTTTGTCATGCCAGCTGAGGTTTGGTCTATGAAACTGTACAGTGGTTTTTCTCAGAGATTAGGAGGGTTGAGGCTGCATTGCCTTTACCGGTCATTGCAACATTGGCAGTCTTTTAAATGGCCTATAAAGAGCTCAATAGGATTCCACCAAAGCATATTCATTTCTCACTCACACCCCCCACCCGATCTGTGTGTTATCGCTGACCTGGCCCAGATGAGGTGAGCTCTGTGGCCAACATTTCACAGAAACGTTACCCTCTCCCATCTCACTACCACCACCACCCCACCCCAACCCAACCCAACCCAACCCAACCAACCCCTACCTTCTGCCTTGAAGCACCCGTGGAAGAATAATTTACTGTAGCAGAAGGGGTAAGGTGTTATAGAACATGGGATACTGCAGTGTATTATGGAGAGAGAGCATGTGTGTGTAGGGGACAGGCACCTTCATTCCCAGATTCCCAGCGTTGGTGAGGTTTCATGGGAGTTGACAGAACTGTCTGCTTTTCAGCAGGACAGTCAGACGTCCTGAGGAACATTCCGTCCACTACTGCTGGCTGATGTATGAGCAGAACCAATGTTCCTGTTCCTGCTGATTTATAAGCAGAACCAATGTTCCTGTTTCTTGATGTATGAGCAGAACCAATGTTCCTGTTTCTTAATGTATGAGCAGAACTAATGTTACTGTTTCTTGATGTATGAGCAGAACCAATGTTCCTGTTTCTTGATGTATGAGCAGAACCAATGTTCCTGTTCCTGCTGATATACTAGCAGAACCAATGTTCCTGTTCCTTCCTGCCAAGTACTCTTGGCCCTCTCACCAACATCTCCTGCACAGAGCCAGGCTGTGTTAGTTACAGGGAAGCATCTCCTGCACAGTCAGGCTGTGTTAGTTACAGGGAAGCATCTCCTGCACAGAGTCAGGCTGTGTTAGTTACAGGGAAGCATCTCCTGCACAGTCAGGCTGTGTTAGTTACAGGGAAGCATCTCCTGCACAGAGTCAGGCTGTGTTAGTTACAGGGAAGCATCTCCTGCACAGAGTCAGGCTGTGTTAGTTATAGGGAAGCATCTCCTGCACAGAGTCAGGCTGTGTTAGTTACAGGGAAGCAAAAAAGGTCTGAAAGTGAAAACTTCAGAGACAAAAACAAAACTGCCAGGGGTTTCACTCAAGAAACGCTCTTGGAAGACATGTTTTGGGGAAAACCAGAAATTTTGCATGAAGCATTATCTCTTAACAAGCACAGACTTATGTGCCAAGCTGTTGTGATTGACTAATTGCTGTACCATGACTTGAACGATCTGTTTTGCCTATGGAAAATGTGAATGCTTAAGCACTTTTTTTCTCTTTGCCTGTAGTGGTTCTGTAGAAAGTGTTTTTGAGTGTGAAGCTTCAGCTGAATTGCAGTGACTTGATGCTATCACCAAAGTTTCTGATTTTTCATTATCAATTCATTTAAAATATTCAGGGGCATGACATTCTCTGTATGCTAGAATCAATAAATTAAAAAAAGACATTCATTCAAATCATTCTGATAGGTTCACTGAGATATCTGTTTGGAGAATTTAATTTCATGTTAGATTGCATTGGACATTGGATAAATGTTTGTATATTGAAATGTTTGGAAACAGTATAAGCGTGCCTTAGGGTGGACTGGTTGAGCCCCATCGATAAACTCTGTAATTTATTGTGCAGTCAAATCCCCCAGAATGCACTGTAAGACGTAGAGTACAAAATCTACCCCCCATGGGTCTATTCCCCATGATTCTTCAAGCTGATTCAAAATGGCACCTCTTGTGTCTTCTCTTCCTCTTGTTCGACCATTCATTCTGTGTTATGTGTGCTGCTGCCTCCCTGTTGAATTTATTGTGCTTTGTGCGATTATATTTCTGGCTGCTCTGAGCTGAATTGGCAGTTTGATGATTTTTTCCAAAATCTTTTTAACTACAATATAGTCTCGTGTCTAAGTGTCTTGCATCTTCCAATGTTCAGATTGGGCATTTTTGATAAGGCAAAGTGCCACATATTTCTATACACATATTTTAAACAAAAAAGGTTTCTTAGAAGGCTAGGAAATAATTCACACCAGCTTGTTAATGCAAATATGTAATCATCCAATTATGTGGCAGCAACTAAATGCATAAAAGTGGTCAAGAGGTTCAGACTTTTTGAGACCAAATGTCTCGGACCAAATGAATGGGAAAGAAATGTGACTTTGACCGTGGAATGATTATTGGTGCCAGACAGGATGGTTTGAGTATCTCAGAAACTCCTGATCTCCTGGGATTTTCAATGCCAACAGTCTCTAGAGTGTGCAGAGAATGCTGCAAAAATCAAAAAACATCCAGTGAGCAGCAGGTCTGCAGACAGAATCACATTGTTCATGAGAAAGGTCAGAGGAGTAGGGCCAGACTGGTCAAAGCTGACAGGAAGGTGACAGTAACGCAAATACCCACACATTACAACAGTGGTATACAGAAGAGCGTCTCTGAACACACAACTAGTGTATATACTATGCAATGCACCATGCTATCGGTGATAAAATGAAACTGTAGTATGAAGGTGTTGCATGGCTATATAGAAATGCTTCCCAAAAGAAATGTGTGCTAGAAACTGTACATTCAAATCTATTATGCATTGAGCTGGTGTGTTGCCATTGCGTGGAAGTTAGATTTTTACTATACTATACAAGTTTTACTTTCTTAAAACTTTTTTTCAGAGGCAAAACACTCTTGTCTTCAAGATATCAGTCTTCATAATGCCTCTGGCATGAGTACTGTTTTTATTCAGACTGCATTTTTTTCAGAAATCTCTGGGATATATCACTGATGTGAATCAACAGTCATCTGGTCCACAGTTGCATGGGGTGGTATGGGTGATTTATTCCATAGATCTTTCATAAATATTTGATTCAGATAAAAAAAAAATGAAAGAAAATGACTGACAATTACAGTAACTGTGGCCCCTGTAAGATCATGGGTAGACATTAAGCTTAGCTAGTCTCCAAAGTTAAGAAAGCTGAGTATTCCTCATGTTGACAGTAGGCAAAGTATATTTTTGGTTCTGTTTTTGGAAAAGAGCCTGTGTCAGTGTTTGGCTAACAATGATGCCAGGTGCCCATTCATTAAATGAGTATAGATTTTTCCCTGGAAAGGAAGGGGAATAAATAACACACACACACACACACACACCCAGACCTTGCTTTATTGTGACATTAAATAAATGGAGGGTATCCGCTTTCCCCCTGAGAAAGCACATCAACAGGAAGGCTGTCAAAAGTTTAAACTTCTTCCCGCGTGTTCTTTTCATATCAGCAGTGATTAAAGGAAAGGGGAGATGCAGCAGACTACAAACCAGCTTATTTCCCTCGAGGTGTGTGATTGAGGGAAGAGAAAATGGATTGATATGAGAAAAAAAAAAACAGGTCTGTGATGAAAGTCGCAGGAGTTTTTTCTCCTTCCTTCTCTATATACACTCAGTGAGCACTTTATTCGGTATTTATTAGACTTATTTTTTTACTTCTACAGCTGTGGCCTATCCACTTGGAGTTATGATGCGTTGTGAAAATATGTAAACCTATTTTCAGTCTGGCCATTCTCCTCTGACATCTCTCATTAGCAAGGCATTTCTGTTTGCAGAACTGCTGCTCACTGGATTTTTTTAAGGTTTTTTTGCACAATTCTCTGCAAACTCTAGAGACTAGCGTGTGTGAAAATCCCAGGAGATCAGCAGTTTCTGAGATACTCTAACCATCCTGTCTGCTACCAGCAATCGTTCCATGATCAAAGTCACTTGGATCAAATTTTTTACCCATTCTGAGGGTTGATGTGAACATTAACTGAAGCTCCTGACCCATATCTACACGATTGTATGAATTGCACTGCTGCCACACAATTGGCTGATTAGATAATCACATGAATAAGTAGGTGGAATAAAGTAAAAATGTTCCTAATAAAGTGCTCGGTGAGTGCTCGGTCGGATGAGCAAAAAGTTTTGTTGCGAAATGCGGCTCCAGCAGGGCTGGCTTGTTCTTGGAAGTTAGTTTTGTGCGGCATTAACAGTTATTACCCCTCGCCTGTGAGGAGGGGCACAGTCTAACTGTGCGATAGCATCTGCAATTCCGCTTTAATAAAAGAGAGCGGGGGCTGTTCGGTGCGAGATGGAATATTATGGGTGTGGAATTGTATATGAGCAATAACTGTCAGGACATAAGTCAGGCGAAATGAACGGCGGAGACGATAGCGGGCGGAGGCCGCAGGTAGTGGCGCAGGATTAAGCTCCTCTCGCTGGATCTCAGCATGGGCGGACGCAGCCCAAGTCACATCAATTAGCCCACCGCTGTTCTTAATTTCAGCGTCCTGATGGCAGGCTCTGCAGTCATCCATTCAGGCAACAGCCGGGGCAATTTGGCACATAATTAAAAGGAGGGGGGAAAAAAGGGACTCTGAAAACTGTCTGGGGAAACGCACACTTTTTCGCAGAGGGATTTCTATTACTGTAATGGTCTGAAATACGGGATGGAGCCGCCCACCGATAGCCTGAATCATGACCGTCGGACACGAAGGCTCCATAAAACACTAAGGGTTGGGTGGACTAGCAAATTGGCTTCATATCAGTACACATATGGAGTGCCCTGGTCTGAATCCAGCAGAAAGCCTGCATATTAAACCTTGGATCACAAGATACTCAGCTCCTGTGTTGGTAACAGGAATTCTTACTATATTGCAGTCACCCATTACTGAACATCCACTGCCAAATCATTTCACTTGGTCATGAATCACATTCCCTTAATAAATATTCTCAAAATGCATCAGATTGGAACATTTTGCCTTCAACAAAGTCAGGATATAGAATGTTTGGTGTTACAAGAGACGAATATCTGTAGAGTCTAATGAATCTGTGGCTAAACTACATTTTGTATCCTCAGAGTTTTCCTGACCCGCTCCAAACCAGGCCGGTAGCATCTGACTCCACATAAATACTGCTCTGTTGTATTCCTGGAGGGCCATAATCAGAAAGGTTGCAGGCCAGCTCTAAATCATCTGCTGCTTAAAATCGGGGTCTGGCTCCTGTACAGGCCTAATTAGTGCAAACATCTGAAAGCTGTCATGAAATGTGTGGATTGAAAGCTGGCTCTTTCCCAGGCCATGTGGGTGGAGATGGCGTCTTCTCACTTCTCACTGTAGATACAGTACTGTTCGGCCAAATAAGCGAAAAGCAGAAGCTTGGGAATTGTGTCCTTGGTGTGATGACGGTCAAAACTAAATATCAAAACTGCATGTATCCCATGGAGCTGTGTCAGCTTCTGTATGCCCTGTACCTGGTATGTGTCAGCTTCTGTGAGCCCTATGCCTGGTATGGGCTGTATCCAGCAACCACTATGTGCTTAGATATAGGCACTTAGATGATACCTTATGTCCTTGTCATTTCTAGTTCCACCCCACTGCAAAAGTATTAGCAGTCATTCTGTCCAGAGGTGGCGGTGTCTCCCCTGGGTGACTTCTCCCTGGAGGCCCGCCAAACTCATTCCTCCTGCCCTCCCCCGCACCGTTGAAATCCCCCGAATCTCCAAAAACCAGTTAATTAACCTGCTCTCCCCGACTGACGGCTGAAAAATCAATTCCCTATTGCCACCCTGCCTTGTTTATCTGTGTGTCCTGCCTGACATTTTTGGCCAATTTGGATGTGCCCTGAGCTCTGTTTACAGCAGAAGGTTGCTACTGTCTTGCAAAAATAAAATGTGCCCATTAGTGCCAGCATATTGCCACAGTGTCCAGTCTTCCCATTAGCAAAGGAAAAGGCTGCCTCCTAATTTAATCTACTTATAGCCATTCCAGAAATTTCCCATCAATTCAGGTATGTGCTGCCGCAATTATGGTCATTGGTATGCCTGAATAAGTCATGTAGCCTGCTGAGGTATACGAAGAAATTAGGATGCACAATTAGGAAATTCTGGGGCCGATATCAACAACAGATGTTTTGGCTGGCCAATTTCCAATGACGATGCAATATTTCAGTGTCTTATGTTTCCTCATCCAGGGTAGTAGATGAGCATAAACTTTTCAAGGAAACTGTACACATTTAGCTTGTTTTAGAAAATATGTAAACCTATTTTCTTTATTATTTAGCAGAATGCATGCGTCTGGAGAGTCCGTATACCCTTGTCGATGAGTTGCCTGGCAAAATGAATGTAGTAGTAGTAATAATAATATTATTAATACCTTTGAGTATGACAGCTCCACTTAATTTACCGCATTAGCCATGCATTGAATTGCCTCTCTGCCACCATTTCTACCATAATCTTACCATCACCTTATCTGCTGATACATTTGTTTTACACTATTATTCGATGATACCAATAGACCCAGATATCATGCATCCTTAGTTAAAAACGTCTGTTCCCTGAGCAAAGTTCACGATTCCACTAGAGACATATTTCAGCTATACTATACCGCTCCCAAATTGGAGTAAAAAACTGTATCCCATTAGCTATAGTTTATTGATTCAAGGAGACGAATAAAAGGAAATAGTTTCTTCTCTGAAAAGAGAAAATTGGAAAGGTTCCTGAATGATTGTTTCATTTTCCCCCTGCTATTTATTTCAGCTTCAATACTTCGACTGTTGCTCTCGCAGAATTGAGCTTATTTGTTTTTTCAGAAGGCTTTGCGTGCGTCTGAAACACTGACAGTTAGGGCTGAGCGATCTGCAGTGATGATGACAGGATGAGGAAGATGACAGGACTCGTCCCTCTGTGGATAACCCATGCTCCACTCTCCCGGGCATGTGTCCACATGTTCGGGCTGTGTGAGGTGCTTGTGTAAATCGTTGGAATTTATATAGTGCCTTTATCCAAAGCGCTGTCCAATTGATGCTTCTCATTCACCCATTCGTACACCAACAGGGATTTGCGGCCATGCAAGGCACCGACCAGCTCATCAGGAGCATTTTGGGGTTAGGTGTCTAGCTCAGGGACACTTTGACACACCCAGGGCGGGGTTGAACCCGCAACCCCCCTTCTGTCAGATGAGTGCTCTTACTGCCTGAGCCAATGTCACCCCATGTGAGGGACAGAAGAGGCTCCTCCCTCGCACTCTACCTCCCTCTCCAATCCCGCCTTTCCTGTCTGTGTACACCTGGTCTACAGACCCCCTTCCCCCCTGTTTGAAATGGTGTAATTGTACAGTGGGATTAACACTCTGGCGTCTTCTAGGTTCGACACAGCTCTGTCAGAGCTGGAGAGTCGTCCATTTTGCGAAGCGTGGCTTCCGCTTCACGAATGACAGCGCTTGTCATTGTTCATTGGCTTTAGGTGGGCAGTGGTGTGAAGCAGTGTGTGAAGTTAACACTGCTCCTACTCCACCAATGTGCACTTGGGTGTCCTGACAATGCATTTGCCACCAGTTGGAGAAGCAGAGATCACGTCATAATGCCTTTCTGTCTGGCTGTCTGTGGGGACAAGCGTGTTATGGAGTTAGGCTGTAGGTGGCATAGGCATTCACTAGTTCTCTGCGGTCCACTGTTGAATTTGAATGTTTGACATGTTCAATTTTTTATATGTAACATACTTAATGACAGAATGATACACGACAACAAACCGTTTAGTATTTGATTATTTAATGCAGTTATTGGGGGTTGAAGCAGGGTCGTCTGCTTCGAGCCATCAGGAGCATATTATGTTTTTTTATTTTAAGATGACCTTATATTGTCTGTAAATGTTCCTTTATGTAAGGTATTTAAGGTAAGTGCTGTTTTGTATTACTCAGCTCACTTCTGGTCCAGTGAAGTGTCAATGCTCTTCTTCTGTATTTGCCTAAACAGTAGTAACAGTTTGAACATCAGACTTTGTTCATGATATATATTCCTCTCTCTCCCTTGCTCCCTAGAGTCGGAAACATGCAAACAAAGTGCGGCTGTATTACATGTTGCATCCAGTGGACGGGGGCTGCCCTGCCAAGAAACTCAGAACAGATAACGTAAGAACATTTCTGCTGTTTTCTTCTCTCTAAATCTTACATCGCAAAAACACTTATCTTCTGTGAGTAGCAGATAACACATAAATAATGCATTACTCAAATCAAGTTTTCACAGCTCCTGTTGTTTTTTTGAAATTGAGTTCTCCGCAATTGATTGCTACAGCTATGTCCTTTCCGATTAAACTCAAAGATGCACAATGTCAGAATGGGTTTTCGTCAAGTGAGAATTATGCACTGCAAATTGTACTTCTTTATGTAAACCACTATATGCCTTCTCTCATCGAGGTACGCAGTTATCTCCTGTCCAATTGCAGTCGATTGGTAGTGTGCGTTATGACAGTCATGAGCATGTTTGCTGAGTGAAAGGATGAAGGTTGGAATCTGCTCATTCTGGAATCACAATTTCGTGATGGAGAGGATGGGTAATTAAAGCTATGTGGCTTTGGCTTGTGTAGGAATCAGCTGTGCCCTTGGAACCCGAATGGTCCTCATCTGCATGTCCCTGGATTTGAAGTGTGGGGGTTGAGCCAGGTCATTCTTTTCCGCAGCAAAGGTCTTTGTGTAGTGAATGTCGCAGCAATTAGTGATGTTACTCCCCGATTTCAAAATAAGAGTTTGTTATTCATCTTCTACAGTATATGCCATCTATCAATGTGGGGGACGTCACCCTGCCTTGATAAGGCCTCACAAACACAGTGAGCAGAGGGGAGATTTCAACTGCCTGTCTACTGTCCACTTCCTCTGGAGTACTGGAGAGAGTGATTACACTTCATCAGAGGGGGACACAGCATAATCCTCAACTGTCGATATCTGGGGTCACAGGCCAAATACGAAAAAGCAACCCTGTCTACTTATAATCACCACATAGTCTTTCCTTCTACTTTTAGATGTGAAACCCACATCTATTGTTTGCATTTAGTAACTAATAGGAATTAGCCAATGTTCTGGCCACTTCTTAATGTGATTTTAAGTTCATTATTCATAGAACTGGCTGCCTACATGAATCACAAAGCTTGTTCTTTACGGTTTGTTCTTCCCATAGCAAGACTGAAGCCAACCAGGTGTCCTAGTTTCAAAATGTCTCACATTTAAATATCACTATTATATCCCTGGAATGACACACACATCCCCACATTACACACATCTCTGAATGGCACATATTTTTAAAGCCATTTTGTTTTTTATTTGTGTGCATAAAATCACTCTGTGAAGTTGGGCCGTGGCGTCTCAGAAGTTTATTTTACGGCCTTCCTTCTTGTTATCGCTGCGTGACCTACACTTTGAGGATTAGCATAAAGACGTTTTATTCCTGCTCATGTACTCGTCGAGCTTGCTCCGAATCAGCACTTTTCCAACGGGGGGCTTGAGGGGAATTACAGGGAGGTGCAGGCAATTAATTTTCCAGTACGCTACTTTTTAGGACGGCTTAAAGATCTGTGGCGTGGCAGCCAGGAGGACCTGCCGTGTGCTGTGCACCCCCGCCACACATCCTCAACGCTGGCACAGAGCTGCGTGTCGGGTCACTGTAGCAGCTGTTGTGTTTCCCTGTCCGGGGCCCCCGTGTGGTATTGAAAAGCCAGCGGTGCATCTGAGCAGCTCACCAGACCATTAAGTCTGCAAAAACGCCCGCACCAGTGGACTCCTGCAGTGGGAGTGTGAGTGCGCTTTTTCACCCGGACAGAGGGCCGTTAAGTCGGCAAATACGCCCGCACCAGTGGACTCCTGCAGTGGGAGTGTGAGTGTGCTTTTTCACCCGGACAGAGGGCCGTTAAGTCTGCAAAAACGCCCGCACCAGTGGACTCCTGCAGTGGGAGTGTGATTGTGCTTTTTCACCCGGACAGAGGGCCGTTAAGTCTGCAAAAACACCCGCACCAGTGGACTCCTGCAGTGGGAGTGTGAGTGTGCTTTTTCACCCGGACAGAGGGCCGTTAAGTCTGCAAAAACACCCGCACCAGTGGACTCCTGCAGTGGGAGTGTGAGTGTGCTTTTTCACCCGGACAGAGGGCCGTTAAGTCTGCAAAAACGCCCGCACCAGTGGACTCCTGCAGTGGGAGTGTGAGTGTGCGTTTTCACCCGGACAGAGGGCCGTTAAGTCTGCAAAAACACCCGCACCAGTGGACTCCTGCAGTGGGAGTGTGAGTGTGCTTTTTCACCCGGACAGAGGGCCGTTAAGTCTGCAAAAACACCCGCACCAGTGGACTCCTGCAGTGGGAGTGTGAGTGTGCTTTTTCACCCGGACAGAGGGCCGTTAAGTCTGCAAAAACGCCCGCACCAGTGGACTCCTGCAGTGGGAGTGTGAGTGTGCTTTTTCACCCGGACAGAGGGCCGTTAAGTCTGCAAAAACACCCGCACCAGTGGACTCCTGCAGTGGGAGTCTGAGTGCGCTTTTTCACCCGGACAGAGGGCCGTTAAGTCTGCAAAAACGCCCGCACCAGTGGACTTTCACCCTCCTGCAGTGAGGGTGGGGGTCTGAATGCTCACTTTTTCACCGGGACGGAAGGCGTTTCAGCTCCCGCACATTACTTTCACCAAGCATAGGGATGGGGTGGAGAAAAGTTCATATGTGTCAATCAAAGCTTTACGAACAGCAATTACATCCCTGCAGTTTGATTTATTCTTTTTTCTTGTTTTATCTCGAGTTTATGCTCTTATAGGAAGTATGTCATTTTTATTTGAGGTGCCAGCTCAGTGTTTATGGGGCTGCTGTTTGCAGTATTTATAGCTTTTTCCCCCTCACCCAGGACATGGTGACGAATGCTGGCATGGGCACTCCCACACAGTGCTGCCGTTGAGCGTCTGACACCTCCACTGCAGCGCTGACCGGCCTCGCTGCTCTGTCTGCGCTGGGGTCTGTGCCACTGCGTGCTGGCCTGACACATTTACAAGCGCCTGAATATTCAAGTTTCTTAGAGGAAACAGCATTTTTATTATTATTATTTGTATTTCTTTTGTTGCAATGTCCCGGGGTCAGGTTGTCTATTTTGGGATGACGGTACGGGAGATTGATTCATTTCAGTCTGTCACATTCAATAATGAGGATCCAAGCGCTGTTGGATGTGTACTGTCAAGGCCGCTGTAGCCACCTCGTGGCTATAAAATAATTTTGGCAATGCAAAACAACATTGCGAAACGCTAATTGACCATAATATGAAAGCACCAAGGGCATGCTCTATGAGGGGACACCCTCCCCTCCCGTATTACGAAACAGGCCAAATAACCCCCAATAATAAAGCTTGATGATGATTTCATGTTGTGATTAAGATACACTGATCAGTACTCTGAAGTATATTCCCCTCATAGTTCATCAGAAATGATCATTCCAGCAGCATCCCCTCGTTCCCGGGGTCTGTGCTTTTCAACCCCTCCAATATTCAAACTAAAGTCAGAGAATGCCCTTGACATTTCAATGAAATCCCTATAGTTAAATATAGTTAAAGTTTGTGACACAGCCGCAGTCCAATTAGCCTGTTGTAACCAAGTTTCCCATGCAGAGAGTTTGCTGGTGTCACACAGTTTACCTGGCATTAGTCACTCTGCCCTGCAACAGGCCTGGTACCAGTGTAATGAGCTGCTATACTTCATCACAGGCAGTGTAGCGCAGAGCAGCAGCGTGGAGGAACATTACCCCGTCCATCTGTTCTGTACAAATCAGCCAATGGCATTGGTTACTAATAGGTACATGGCCCCCCAAGGACACTTAAAATCTCCCCCAGCTTCTACGGCTGAAACTGGATGCATAGGCCATTAGAGTGGATACAATTAGCGACTGGGGAAGACTTTTTTCACTGATTAAATATCCCCTCTGAGCCCCACTTGTGTTTAATTAGCGGCGTTTAAATCGGCCCAGTGCCTCAACTTTCCAGGGGCAGGGTGAGCTCCTGTTTCAGTAGCACGGAGGGTGCAGGGGCAGGCTCACGTTATCAGGCCAGATCTTTGAGTTACCGTACGTAATAACGCAAACGGGTCCTGGACGTCTCCCTGTTGGCAGACATGCTCTGTTCTCCATTAAACACTGCTACGGGACGGCCCACTTCTCGGTGATCGCTTTCTCCACTCCGGGGCCTGCGGAGACAGAGAATCGGGGGTTGCGTTTCAGTCTGCCACCACCACGGGGTCACCGAAGCCCCTATTTCCATCCACTTGTCAAACGATCGTTCAGTTAATTGCGCCACTCGTCCCAGTCAACGCTAAAACAGCCGCAGCAGAGTCTTACTTTGATTGCGAGGATATCTAATATTGAATAACTGAAACATTTTTAAACTGGTTTCCCTGCTGAATTGCAAAATAAAACGTAAAGTATTTTCCCCCAAATCTGTGACTTCAAAAATCTGCTATAGGTAAGGATTTGGAAAAATGAAAATAAATAAAATGACAAATGTTTCACCTGTTGGAGCCAGGAGGCACCCAGTGGTATTATCTTTACAGTGGTTTTAGGCATTTAATGGCATAATTGCTCTGCGGAAGCTAGCGCAAAACCATAACCATTATGCTGTTAATCATTCAGTTCCCACTTAATCAGGCACATGAGCAAAGAAAGACAGAGCATGTGTATGTGTATGACTCAATGTAGTGTATTGGACAATTTGGTTTAGACAGTTCTGGGCCATATCTACGATAGGAAACTCAGCGCACTCTTTTAGGTTGTTAGCCACAGTATGCAACTGGGCAACAACATGAGTCTCAGGGGGATCGTGTTTGTGTTGTATTGATTTATGCAGCATTACTGAACGAGTATTGCGTTTATAGCTGTTGGTGTATCATCGCCTGTTCGTGTTTGGTTCCGAATGCTGGAATGGGCCGGCCGTCTTCGGGCGGCGTTATCCCGGGCCTGCTGTGGCTTCCTGCCGGTGTCGCCTGGCGTGAGTCACGGTCCCCGCAGGACCGGGCCGCAGCCAGCGCACGCCTGCGAGGTGGTGGCGTCTAAAAATACGAGGGACCCGGGGGGGGTGAGACGGAGCGTAGAGCCCGGCGCCTCGCGCGCCCGAGCCCCGGCTGAGCCGATGCTAACTGACAAGTGTGCGAGGCTAATCCAGCCGCGGTCGGCACGGTAACCTGTTCCCGTGACAGCGCAGACAACGGCGCATCGCGGCGGATCCCACAGTGCTTTATCATTCCCGCCCACCCACACCCCCACACCCCCACCCCTCCGTGCTGTAACAGATGCCCACAGCGCTGTAAATCTTCCGCGGGGAGGCAGGGAGTAACGGCGATGGCCTGAGTGCTGTTCGTACCGCGTAATGTAATTAACCGTGTGCCTGACCGGGGCCGGGCCGCGGGCCCTGTGCTGGCCCTCCGATGATGTCACCTTTTACAGAGCCCCCTCACCTGTGACTGTGTGTGGGGCGCCTGTCACTGCCTCCCCTTAACATCCATCTCCTCATTGACATAGAGACCCATCCATGTTCAGGCTGTTCTGTTTCAGTCTACTAAACAGGGGGGACATTGGCTCAGGTGGTAAGAGCAGTTGTCTGGCAGTCGGAGGGAGGGTTGCCGGTTCGACCCCACCCTGGGTGTGACGAAGTGTCCCTGAGCAAGACACCTAACCCCCAAATGCTCCTGACGAGCTGGTTGGTGCCTTGCATGGCAGCCAATCGCTGTTGGTGTGTGTGTGTGTGTGTGTGTGTGTGTGTGTGAATGGGTGAATGAGAAGCATCAATTGTACAGGGCTTTGGATGAAGGGGCTATGTAAATGCCAACCATTTACTAATATCTTGAACAACAACAACAAATGTCCTACATGACAAATTTATCTGATAGACAAGCTGCTCTGATGCGTAATTGGTATATCCTTGTTTATAAGGCAATTCCTGCTCTTCTTCTGTCGTACCTATGCATTTATATATTGCAGAAAAGTGTTGGAAGTTATGGTTTATGTTCACATGATATTATTATGCTGTCTGTTCCCAGTGCTCGTACAGAAATGGGAAAAAGGGCCTTTAGGTATTCTCCTCCTTCTGCTTAAAACGTGTTGCAAAAGAACCTAAAACTTAAGGAGCGGATCTCATTAGATGCCTTTAAATCCCATATGTAGGATTCCGAGGGGAGTTCAATGGTCTGACTATGTTTTGACCAGCCTATTTTTCCCTGGCTTGTTATATTCTAAATTTTATATTCTAAATTATATTCTAGCCAAGCTTAATCACCTAGGTTACTATTACATTTCTGTATGTTAGTGAACTTTGTGTAATTTGCTTGTTTGTAGTTTGTATGAAACCTTTTTTTTGTAATTATTTGTCCTGTCCACGTAGCCGGCCCACGCAACCTGACATGGTCTTTCCCCCTCCACGTTATCATGGTCCCCCACAGACCGCCGTACAGTCATTTGTGGCTCGAGCAGCCATGGTGAGGATTGAGAAGGAGTGTAAATGGGGCACAGACAAGTGGGGAGTGACCCTGAACTGTGGTAGTTTGTCTCTTGCCAACAAAAAAGCACCCCGCCTCCATCCACTGCCCCCTCGTCATGGTGTTTAAAGAGCAGAGGAGCTGACAGCCAGGCCCACGAGGACGTACCTCCCCACACCCCACTTCCCCTAAATATCACCAATCTGTAGACTAGAACATTCTTGTGTTGCGATTGCACTGATTCTCAAGATGGTGGACGGAGGCTGTGATATTGTCTGGATGCTGTATTACAGCAGTAGGCTGCTCTTCTCTGTCCACCTGTTTGGCTTCAGCTGTTAATTTTGCCATTTGTGCCTTCATCTCACTGCAATGAGACTGCATTCCCAGCCCTGACTGAGGGGCGTCTAACTGAGAACGTTCTGCACGGCGGTGCCAATCAACAAAACTTCCCTGTTTATATAACAATTTGTGTTACACAGCTTTTCAGCTACTTAAGTCACCCCCCCCCCCCCATCCCCACCCCCCCTTCTCTGCTTCTCTGCTCACTCCTTAAAAACAAATCTTATAACAATTCATGAATATAAGATTACTCTAATTAAAACAAAGCAGGGAAGATAAATCAATGTTTTCAGCTGAGAGGTGCTTTCCCCATTAGTAAACATGTTTTTTGGTTGTTTGGGTGCGTAGTTTAATCCAAAAAGAAAGCCCGCACCTCTTGCAGTTTCACAGCCTAACTGGCTTTTAGGCTTACCTGCCTACTTCATAGATCAGTGGCTAGACATGTATACCACAGTTAAAAAGGTGTTCCATCAAAAAATGTGCAATCATTGGCCAGTTGTCTCGACTGTAATGTGCTATTGCAGAATCTTTAGCGTTCTGTTGCTCAAGCGTTCTCCTTGGCAAATTTAAAAGACATAACCTAGTTTACAGGAAGATCGAATATCATTTCGTAGCACCATTATCCCGTATCAGTTCTGTGTCACCAAGGCAGATATTTTCATTACCTTGTCTGTAAGGTAACAACAGTCCAGAATATTGTTTTTATTTTCGCAACAATATGACCCATCTCCCGATATTTTAGCCTGCCGATTACAGACCAAAACTGAATGTGAAGCAGTGCAAGATTACTGGGAGAGGCTTTGCTATTTGACACGTGAACAAATACTGTGTACATACTCAAAGTGGGTATATGTTCCTCAGATGTTGAGTGTAATTGGGTTAGTATATGTTAGATAACTTTGTGACCCAATACTCATGGGAGTTGCCCTATCACAGTTAAGTCATGTCATGATAATACGTTTGTATTTTTTTTCTGTTTTTAAATATGAGAAATAGTCGGCCTATATTCTGGGACTGCCTCAGAAGAGGGTGTCTCACATGAGCGTTGTTGAATTGATTAGGAGATTAGTCTTTCATTCTATTCTTTTGAGAATTAATTCTGTGGAATTAATTTTGCAGGCATGAATATGCTAAAAATATTCATCATTTTTTGCGGACAAATGCGATCATTTGTAAACTCGGTATGCTTTGTTGCTGTCTGAATTGCAATCATATTCCTTATGCAATCCTGATAATATTCATAGCATTTCCAGAACAGTAGCATTCGGCCAGGTAACTCTGTAGCTTTGATATCCTCCTGTCACAATTTGCATTTTCATTTTCTATTATAATGAGATTTCTTTGCAAGATGAGCCAGGTTTGATGCACCATACACAATGTAAATCTACTTCTATAATAGAATAGTAATCACCAAAAACAACGTTTTAAGTGGATTGTTTGCATTTGCTGAAGCCCCAAAAGACAGGAAATTAAATTGAACAGCGCTAATGCTAACATCAGCCTGCTCTCCCAGGTATCAGTACAGATATCTGACCACTGCTACAGCCATGTATAATGCCTACTGTACCTCAAACAACATGTGCTCACCACTGGGCAGATTGTGGATTCTTTGAGAGGTTCAAATCTTAAACAATCGTAGTGTAGTGTGCTGTAAAGTGTATTAGCAATTTTGCATATTAAAGTTAGAGGCAATATACTTATTTTGCACTTTTCTATTTGGCGAACACAAACTAAGTATGAAAGGGAACATTTATTAGACTATGTTAAGCTTTCCCTGTAGGTGCTGGCCATATCAAGCTATGGCTAGTTATCTAATCTAGCTAGACATGAGTTAGCCACAAAGGTCCTGCTGAAGAGATAACCGTAGTCACCCCAGATCACTGAATAATAATATTGAAAGATCACGCCCAATATAACAGTTAGCTAACATTAGAGCTAGTGGTTACATTGAGCTAGAGCTACAGGAGCTAACGTAAACTCACCGGGTTCCGAACAGAACTGTCTGTCTGCCTGCCTGCCTGCACGTTTGATCGCTCGTCCGTTAACATATCTGTCTTAATATATGCGAATAGATCGATAGTAAATCGGGGCGACATGGCTCAGGCAGTAAGAGCAGTCGTCTGGCAGTCGGAGGGTTGCCGGTTCGATCCCCCACCTGGGCTGTGTCGAAGTGTCCCTGAGCAAGATACCTAACCTCCGAATGCACCTCGCATGGCAGCCAATCGCCGTCGGTGTGTGAGTGTGTGTATGAATGGGTGAATGAGAAGCATCAATTGTACAGTGCTTTGGCTAAGGCGCTAAATGCCAACCATTTACAATTTAGATGTCATGTTAAATATTAAACGTAATTAATTGTAAATTGTTGTGTCACAGAACCTGAGCAGCGTGGTCTGTGTCACCATCTGGTAAACTGCACCAGTGCATTGGGTTGCCGGGTGCTTTAGTGGGCGTCCTTCACTGACCACCTAAATAACAGGTTGCTCCACTTACTGGGCACTTATCAGAAGACAGGAGTCCTGAATCGTTCTGTATGCCACCAGGCAAGTTGACCCTTCTATGTCCCTGTTTGGATGGATGTCGGAAGTCCATACAGGTTGTTTAAAATGTAAACTGTCCAGCTGAATTATATTTTCCACTATTTGTATGTCCTTGCTGGCTGCTCACTTTGATGCGGAAGTGATTGTCGCTGTGTGAACTGTCAAGCGGTATGTATTCAATGTACAAGTACTTGCACATGTATGTCACGCCAACCAGTGTGCGTGTGCGTGTACGCTGCGGTCCCAGACCGTGGAATCCCACTGCACCAGCGGGCCGTAAGTGACACGTGGGGAGGGTACGAGCATGATCGAACATTAATGTGACTGCAGTCTTATGCTCGGAGGCCCTGACTCCTCCCACAGCAGACGGCGCACGCAGCTGTTGGTCCGAGACGGCCATGTCGTAGTGAAGGAGGAGGAGCCTCTGTCAGTGAGTCAGCGGGAGATGGGAGTGAGTGGCAGTGAGTGGGACAAATCAAAAGAGCGCGCTAACCCCCCTCCGGCGCTTTTACATCTCCTTGGGGTGCGACCGATGCTTGTTTCACGTCCAAGGTCAGCGTCACAAAGGAGTCCTTGGAGAAAATGAATGATTTTACGAGTGCCAAAAAATGAGATGTTATGGATGGAGCAGGTGTCCATGACGCAGACTTCCACATCCCCCTCATTTTCCTCGTAGCCAGATGGACCTTCCAACTGACCGAATAACGCTGGCCATCGGTAATTAAAAAAAAGATTTCAGTTTATAGCTCTGTAATGGTGAAGCCACCTCTATAAAATGGCGGTTGTAAAGAAACACCCTACTCGCATAGCGCGTAAATTCTTCCACGCCTTCCAGATTGAGAAACCCACGCACAGCTTGTGTGCATGAATCACAAGGAGCTGCAGCACACTTGTATCAAAAAATATAAACGCTCAAATTGATAAATAATCGGCCCCTGCTGGTTGGAAAGGCATTTCGTTCGCAGAGCAGGGCTTGATCAGGGACCCAGCTGGTGCAGGACACTGACTTTACAGGAAACGTTTTTAAAAAATATACAAATATAAATGCTAGAATTGCTCAATTATCGGCCCCTGATGGTTGGAAAGGCATTTCTTTCGCGGAGCAGGGCTTGAACAGGGACCCAGCTGGTGCAGGACAGTGACCTTGGCCCGGGGGCTGCCTGGGTGTGGGTCAGTGGAGGGTGGGGGCTTCTGGCGGAGAAGGCCTGGCCCATCACGCACAGGCAGGCATCGCCGGGACACAGCTGGGCCTTACATATGCCAGCTCGGGACCCGTCCCAGTGGCCATCTTTGTTTTAAACACGCAGGGAGAATGACAGTACGACAGACCCTGCTACACTGCGCACTTCTAGTGTGGAGAGCGAGGTGTGCTGGCGGATGAGTCACAGGAACGAGCTGAGCACAGGGGAGCTCGAGATTTTTAAGAGGACAGGAAAATGGATTCGTCCGTGAACTTTTGAATTTTCAGTAAAGCACTTGTCATGCACTCTGACACAAAAGAGAGGGGGGGTGTTTTTTGTGATGGTCATCTGTTTCCGCACTGTTTCCAGCCCGCCTTCAGATTGCCCTTTCAGCAGTGCCATCCGGGCTATTCTGAGCAGACCTTAATGAAGTGTTGTTTTAAAAAGTAAAAGGTTACATTTAGGGTGGCTGAGCTAAGATGTTCTCCTACTCTCCGTTTTTAAAAATATCCCCTCGTCTTCACTCTGTATTAATGCCGCCCCTGAGAACAATAGGTGATTCTTCATGTGTCTCCTCCGGATAATGAGCTGTTTCGTATCGTCTGCCGGGTGAGAAGGTGTGGAGGGATGAGGTGGCTTCACGCGCCCGTTTCACAGCAGCTTGGGGTGTGAAGGAGGAAACGCCGGGCAGTCTCTTTCCCCCCCAAAATGACACCCACAAAATGGCTGCTCTGCGAGACACATCTGCACTGCGGGGACCGGGCAGAGCCCCACGTCTTAATGTTCTTAAATTATATTGAGCGAGGTAATCTGTGTCAGTCTTTGTTTTCCCTCCTTCTTACATTTATAATTAGATTTAATGCGATATTTTGTTCTCTCTCTTTCTCTGTTGAATAAATCATAGGTCCTGGGGTGATGAGCAAAGAAAGATGATAATGGTGGTGCGGGGGTGAAGGGGTTGCAGGAATAATGATTTCAAATTCAGTTATCTAAATATCTTAAGTCCCTGTAATGTCAGGAGTATTGTGCTATACAATGTGGATTTCTATGTTATTTAAGTCTGTGTTTAATAGCAGCAGCATCATTCACGCACATTCACTTCCCAGAAGTACCCTTAAGTTGTCTCCTTTAGCCGTTTGGTTGAAACTGAATAGAGCGAGAGCTGTATTCAGGGCAGCCCGTTTCTGGGGCATTGGCACAGCTACAGTCACAGAATCGTATCATATGTTCGATTCAACAGGGACGCCCTCCCCAGGCCCGCTGGCTCCTCTTTTACTTTAAAATGAGATTAATTAATGACGAACTGGCCTTGAAGGAGGAGCATCTTTAGCATTTAGCCAGCACTGAGAAACAAACAGGTGCAACCACACTGGGGGTCAATGCTATAATTTGCCTAAAAAGGACACAAAAACTTTTGTGGAAAAAAGTCACGGATGGATAATGCCATCTCAGCTGCAGGAATTCTGCTTTTCATACAGTTAGTAATTGCCCCTGTCGAGAGAGCATAAATTTGAAAACCCAAGAAAAATCCAAGGCAAGCTTTTTGTTTGAAATGTAAAAACTGTTTGGCACCTTTCATTAGCTCAAACGAACAGTGGCAGTGCAAAACTGCAGGGTAAATCTTTATGTTTGAGTGCAGGTTCTCATCCTGAGAGTGTGTACGTGAAGGCAGAGCTGCCTGTCACTGCATTCATTGTGTTGGGAGCTGAAAGAAGCCCTGACTGCTCATCTGTATATTTGTCAGGTCAATTTCCTTCCTAAAGTCAAATATAGTACTTTCCACTCTCTCAGACTCTCAGGCCTCTTTTAAAACTTGGTTTATTTATGGTGCTAGCACAGTATGGTTTTTGCCCTGCCTGAGAAATGTCTGCCATCAGTTGTTTTTTTTTTGCATTGGCTTTTGAAGATTGCTAAGCATTTTTTTTTTCTTTGCAGAGGACAGCAATTTTCAATTGATTTCTTTTGTGCTTCTCCATACATTAATTTCACATGATACACCGACGCGTTGCAAGTAATGACAATTCATATGGCCAATTGCTTGCTCATCTAATTAACCAACCAGCTGAGCTGGTATTCAGAAACTGCCTTTTATCACTGAAGACAAAGGCCTCAGATTGTATTCTCTTGTTAAAGAGATTGAAATGGAGGTTACTCCCAGAAGCAATTACGTGATTACAGCTGGGCTCATTGGGCTCGTACAACAAGCTATTTTGTCTCAGACGCTCTATTGATATTGTTTTCTTATCACAGAAAACTATATGCCGCACACAGGCGTTTTTGTTGTCCTCGTCCTTTAGACAAACACTGCTGCATCGCAGATGTGCAGGGTCGACTCGGGTAATGTGCGAGAGGTGAGAGTGCCTCCGAATATTCCGTCCGGGCTGTTGCTCTGTCCCAGACACGGCCTGTACCGATGGTAGACTCCGCCGTCCCGTTCTATATTAAGCACAAATCTTCTCTCAGCCACTCTCTTCTGCTCTGATGTCCCATTTCCTTCATCCGCCTTGGGGGAGATGAGGAGAGGCTGAGTGCATTTCCTGTTCCCGAAGAAAGCAGCGCAATCAGGGTTATCTCCTGATCTCAGATCTCCCGAGTGCACAGACCGTCGCCGAGGTTCGTCGGCCTCCCTCCGTGATGGAGATCGAAACACGGGCGGCGATGTTTAGAGTGCCTGTGGAGTGCGATCCGGCGACACGTCGTACGTCTTCCTTTATTTCGCGGACGCACAAGCAAGCACGGATCTGGCCTTCGCTCTGAATTTCTCGGGCAAGGATGAGTGTGTGACGCTGGAAACGTCAGTAAAGTAAATCAAAATGTTTGTTATGACATTGTTAAGATGAATGAGAAAGGAGGAAGGCATTTTGCTGAAGTGCAGTGTCGTATTTCTCTGGGATACAGATTTTTAAAAGGCACCGCAGTGGTATATTTTGGCCAATACGCTGTGATAACTGTGATCACAGTTTTAGGTGTTGAAACGCCTTTCTCTATGTGTTCTGGAGATTAGATCGGTTGTGCCCCAGGTGAGTTATGGGTTTCCAGGGCAGGCAAATCTAATATCAGTCAATGAAGGGAACGTGTAAAGTTTTCCGTGATTATTATTCACATATTCTTTTAGGTTGAAGGCAGAATGTTGCATGCAAATGGGCCTACAAGAAATATCAAACCGGCCTGGTAATTTAGTACACTCACACTTTAAGTTAGTAGGTTACACTTTCTCAGACTCAAAAGGCAAAGTAGGTAGATAACACACTGAGTCAAGAACCACCAAAAATAGACGTAATAATGTTTCAGTGTGTGACAGAGTTATTCCCCGCTTCCCATTTACGATCTGTCATCAAGTGATAGCACCTTAGCTTTAAGTTAAATCCTACAGACTTTCTCATGGCAAATGACTGTAAGCAATGTCCATTCAGCCAGAGATAGCCAATCTCAGTAATATTGTGTCATTTCAGTCCAATTTTAATCAGTTAATTGTTCATTCCTGGCCTCCTGACACAGTGGGTCCAGGGAATTTTTACTTTCTCCCATATTGGCTCTGTAGGCCAGAGAAGAGCTGTGAGCGGGGGAGGTGACCTCCCTTCCTGATACAGTACCTGTGATTGGATTTGGGTTATATATTTAATTATATCAGTGAGACGCCCCCGCAGAACCCTGCATACAGATGCAGGGAGATGAGCCGGCGCGTTTCAGCCCCAGCACAGAAGCGGGGACAGCGTGTGCTCGGAGATCTGAAAGACAGAACAAGGTCAGGAGGAGAGAAGGAGCGTGTCACCGAGTGACTCATTCTGCGCCGCTCCGCAGAGTGTCCGGCCGTCCCCTCGGCTGCAGGCAGGCCAGCGGGACTCAAAATCTCTTTCACGCACGTCCACATGCATTACTGCGCTCGTGCGGCCCTGCCGTACGACGGAGCCGCTTTAATTCACCAAGCGTAACTTTGCATAAAGCGCTTTAATCAGCGAGTCAAAGAGAAAGGCGCTTTCCACCAAACGCACAACGTGGGGCCGGCTTGACCCAACACCCGTGGCAACTCCTAATGGAGATTTATCGCAGTGAATTTATTTTGTCGGACATAAACATTGCATGAGTAACAGAACTGGCCGTCGCTCTGTTTCTGCCATGCCATACGCACGTAACCTGCGTTCTCTCTGTGGTGGAGGACACAGCATATTGCACAGTTTTTGTGACCATGACCAAAGATTTTGTCCGATTTGAGCAATGAAAAATTATGTAACATAACATTATGTAATTGCATATGTATGCCAACTATAAACTAGATAGAAAATATATTGGATAGAAAAAAATCCATACTAATTACACACTTATAGTAGATGATGAGGAAAATGATATTATACAGAATGTACAAATTGTAGTATCCTAACACTTTTGGTTCTTGAGTAGTGCATGGAGGTCTGAAAGCTGGTTAACATTCATATTGTGAGCTGCAGTCACTTACACTATTTCACACACATTTATAGCCTGTATTCAATAAACATTTGTCTTTAACTTTGGCGTGTAAGTAAAATGCAGGCGTTGCGCTTTTTTCTGAAGAAACTCAGTTTGGCAAGTTTTAACAAACACTGAACTTGCCAAACTGGTTTTGTGAAGAACAAAATTTCTTTGTCAAAGTTGAGGACAAATGATGACTGAACCCTGGCCAATGTTTTGCAGTGCTGTCGACAGATTACCCAGCTGGAAAACAGGAAGACATAAATAAAGGAAAAACTGCTTTTCCACAAGTTTGCAAGCGGTGGGGTATGGCCTCCAAACCAAACAACAGAGGAACTTTATAGTCTTCCCGCAGTAGGCTTCAACTGGGAAGCACATCGCAAAGAAAAAAAAAGATGAATCCTGACAATATGCCATCAGGCATTCTGGCCTTAAGATTCCCAAAAGCTGGAAAATCCATCACGGACATTTGGCTGCGGGTAGCGCTGAAGTGCTCGTCATGATTTCTTCTGTGAATTTTCGCGCAAAAGCCAGCTGAATGTGATCCTGCACAGGGAAAGACTCGGTGGGCTTAATTGGTTCCTCTCATTTCCCCTCCGCAGAAGTTCCCTGCATCAGTCTGCCGTGGCAGTTTCCCCTCCCACTCCGCGCCGTGTGCGGGCTAATAGGCTCCGTGGCTGCTGGCGCAGATGGAGTCGCTGGGATCGCCCCGGCACCATCAGCAGCCATTCCGCCCCGCTTGCCACTTTTTTTTCTAAATGCGGGATTGCACCCATTTGCTTCCCACAGGGAACGGAATGAGAAATCCGGTGGGGAGCCGCGGTGGAGCACTGTCTTCAGGAGCCGGGGCGGTTAGAGCTTGTCAATGCGCCCGTCCCCGAGTGCCAGCGCTGGCCATTTGAGGAGGTGCCTGTTAGCATCCTGGGAGGCGTGATGCTTGGTCTCGTTAACTGTGGCTCTTTCGAGCTGTCAGAGGAGGCATCATTAAATATTATTTTTTTTCGGTCCCTCCAGCCATCTTTACTTGCCTTGCTTTTGAGGCACTAAAAATGTTTGAATGTGATAAAACTTTTCTCAGAAGACCTATTTACAGTTTTTCGCATTCTAGTATTTTCGGTGCCTCGGAAACCCTCCATGCAAGACAAGTGAGCATAGTGAAATGAAATGTATTGTTGTTTGTGTGTGTTTTGTTCTTCAGGGCACCGATGAGGGCGATGTGGATAAGAACAAGTGCTGCACTCTGTGCAACATGTCCTTCACCTCAGCAGTGGTGGCACAGTCCCACTACCAGGGCAAGATCCACGCCAAGAGGCTAAAGCTACTGCTGGGGGAGCCCCCCGCCATCAACGGCAAAGGTACACTGTGTGTGTGTGTGTGTGTGTGTGTGTGTGTGTTTGTGCATGTGTGTGCTTGTGCATGTGTGTGTGTGTGTGCATGTGTGAGTGTGTGTGTTGTGTGTTTGTGCATGTGTGTGCATGTGTGTGTGTGTTTGTGCATGTGTTTGTGTGTGTGTGAGTATGTGTGTGTGTGTGAGTGAGTGTGCGTGTGCATGTGTGATTGTGTGTGTTTTTGCATGTGAGTGTGCGTGTTTGTGTGTTTGAGTGAGTGTGTGTGTGTGTGTTCACGTGTGCGTGTGTTCACGTGTGCGTGTGTGTGTGTGTGCGTGATTGTGTGCGTGCATGTGCATGTGTGTGTGTGTTTGTGCGTGTGTGTGCGTGTGTGTGTGTGTCTGTGTGCGAGTGTGTGTGCCGTTGTGTTTGAGGTCTTCCTACTGACCCAGATTTGACGGCCTGAAGGTATGCTGTGATTTTGCCTGGTATTGGGTCTATCTTTAGCTCTATGGCGTCAGATCAGATTGTGTATGGGCCTGCTGCCAACCCGGAAGTTTACGAGTAGTACCATAGCAACACTTCTGCCAGCTGGTAACAATGATTGACAACAAGGGCGCAAAGCTTCCAGTTTTTGTAGTGTACCATGTATGCTCAACTAGCAAAGTAAAACATGAGCTAGTTGGCACTAAAGCTAGCTGGCTAGCCCGTTGTCCTGATAAATACAAACATAAAAATATAAATTACTCCTCCATTTTACGAACATACATTATCCAAACACATAGCCTGCTGAAAGAAAGAGGGATTCGCTGCTGTGCTGCTGGTGCCGAGGTACAAGAGGCGACAAACCTATTAACGTTATGTCGAAGGATAAACTCAAATTTTGAGTGCGCTGCATGAACTCAAAACCTTGCTGTTGTCGATCATTGTTATCAGCCGGCAGAAGTGTTGCCCCCCCTGGCCTCCATGATTGCAGGCACCTTCACTAGCAGCTTTCCTGTGGGAAGAGATGCATTATTCATTATTTCCTCTTGTTCTGTCTGGTGTTTTTGGCTTGTTATTTCAGCAATCACGCTCTGTCTGTACTGTTGCTGTCTTGGTTTGGCCCGAGCTTGTCGGGCTGGTTTGGGTCGGGCCGTGCAGTCGTCGGGCCTACGCGTGTGCAGTCCTCATTTCTAGCCCCGAGCAGACCTCTGCAGTGTGTCCAGTGTGTGTGTGCTGACCTCGGCGATCACGTCACTTTACCCTTGTGTTGTCTTAAGTGGCAAAAATGACCCCCGCCACTATGTTTAACAGCAGCGAAAACCCCCCTAAATTATCTTTTTTCAACTTGTGATGAGTGACAGGTTGTTTCTTAATAGAGTTGGGGTTTAAAATTCAGTTAAGCTGCTTTATTTTAGGGGTTTAGAGAAGGCGGGTCATTTTTGACCCTTAGGACAAGGGGAGTACACAGAATGTTAGGACTACAGAAGGGTTAAAAATCACATCAGCATTCTGTTCCTAATTTAAATGGCTGGACTGAGATTTGTGTTGATATTGCCGGTCTATTTTTCGTGTCATATCTTCGTGTCGCACCTCATTTTGCATTGGGAAGGTCAGCACTGCCTGGTAATTCCCACACCTCTGCTGTGTCTCCCAATTCATCCCCACGCCTGAGCTACCTTCCAGCGCTTAGAGAAGAACCTGCAGACTTGCAGAATGAGTAACCGTGTCAGTGGACGGGCCAAACTGTCATACAGGCTCTCATCCGCAGGCCCCAGCTGCCGTTCTGTTCTGCCCAGCTGCTGCTGTGCTTACAGGCAGGCCACGGCTATAGTATCTGCCAGAGATGGAATGGCTGGTCGAGCTTGCAGCCATATCAGCAAACTTCTTATTAGTTCAGTCCGGTAGCAATATCCTGATATTAACTGTATGGTTAAAGTGATCAGTGAAGGTACAAAATTGTAAACAGCTGAAATGTAAATAATTGTATTACTTGTGGTGAAACACTACCATGCATTTAACCTTTAGATGGCTATACAGCCTGCTACCCTGCACTTAGCATATTGTTGCCATCATTTACACAGCGAAGTTCTGGCTACCCAGTATCCAGTATTTTATGGTAATTTTTTCTTCTTCTAGTGAACCAGACAGGAGAGGCGGTAGCAGGTGCAGGCGCTGTGCGGTTTGCCAAATGTGCGACTTTTGGGGAGGGGATGCAGCTTGTCTGGCGGGCGATGCGAGGTTGGTCCTATCCGTGGGTGGCTTATTTAGATTTAATTACAGCTCTGGAGACCTCGGGGCAGGAAGAAATTGGCGGCCATTGTGAACCACAGCAGCTGCTACCCCCAAAATCAGTAAACAAATTGGCAGCACAGAGAATAATGAAAGCCAGCATCAAGGGAACTCTTCAAGTGAAAAGCACTTTTACTTAATTAGCGATTCACACCCCGCCTGCACACCTGAGAATGAATTATTAACAGCAATTATTTATAGATGCCTCACCTGGACAAATTAACCTTTGGTCAGAGTGTGTATGGGATATCGGCAAAACCCTGTCCTGTGGAGCTGGTTATTTATTTTTTTGCATTTTGTCTTTATGCTAGCTGCATAAATAATACAGTGTGCGGTTCAGCTTATTTATTTATTTATTTATTTTAAGCTGTTGCAGACAATATTCAACACAGCCTCAGTGGGTGAAAATGTAATGTAATTTCAAACAGCCACCTTTGAAATTGCAAGGTAGCACCCAGCAGTATCCGTGCTGCAGAGGTCTCCTTAAACAGTCAGTGACATCAATGCCTAAGGTCCTATGAGACACCTATAACATACCGCTGAGATAATTCAGTCTGTGATCAACTACAGCCTTCATAAACCTGCAGGACTGCTACTATGCAATGAGCAGGAAGCATTGGCAAATGGCAGTTACTGTATTTTATCACAGTGGATGTGGTTTTACTTCATTAGAAAATTAATTAAAAGAAGCGCACATGGAAATAAATTTAAGATATGTAAAACATACATTTAAATAATAAAAAAAGATAAATCACTCTGACACTGAAGCGTTTGTAGATGGAGTCTCGTGTAATACAAATGTCTGTTATCACCGCTGATGATGACAGACGTGTGGTTGAGATAAAGCACGCCGTTTATACTTTAAAAATGGGTTTGAAAATATACATTACATAGTTCACATCCTGTGTGAGCGTATTTATGTATTTCCCTCTTTGTACAAATGCAGACCTTGTTACTAAGCAGTTATATTTATTGTGTGTTCATGCAGATGAATTAACCAGGTAGGGCTTCTTGCTGCAATGCAGCACTGTAAGAGTAATTTAATGTGGATGGTGCTGAGCAGCGTTATTAGATTGTGCTTTGCCATCTGTAATTTCACTCATTTGTGAGAAATGCCAAGACGTTGATCTACCACTGAGGAGATTTTCATAATCCTTTTTTCTTTTTTTTTTTTTCAATCACAAGAGTATTTTCTCTCAAATCCCAACAGTCTCTCAGACTCTCAACAGTCTATCTTTTGCTGTTATAATGAAATAATTGCCAGTGAAATATTCGTCCTTGGAGCTCTGTGCCATGTGTACATGCTCGTGTTGATGCGTGCATGCATGTGCATAAGACATAGGGCTAATGAATTGTGCACAAGCAAAATGTCTTTATTGTCCTCATTAGTGTGGAGAATTTGCATGAGCGACCTTTCTAACCCTTCCTAACCCTGGGCGCTAGCCTGCTTTTTCTTCCAGGGACTGTGTTTGAGGGACACAGCCCTGTTGCGGTTTATAATGTCATTTCACGTGACAGGGCTGTGGTGTCAGGGGCGAGCGCATGAAGGGGACGTGCTGTGTCACCCCTTCCTTGCGCATTAGTGTCCACGGCCCGCCCGCCCCAGGTGATCATTGACCCAAAAAAAGAAGAGCTGGGAGCTCCACTGTTGTGGCTATGGAAAGAGAGGGAAGGATAGAGAGGGAAAGAGAGGGAAGGATAGAGAGGGAAAGAGAGGGAAGGATAGAGAGGGAAAGAGAGGCAAGGATAGAGAGGGAAAGAGAGGGAAGGATAGAGAGGGAAAGAGAGGGAAGGATAGAGGGGAAAGAGAGGGAAGGATAGAGGGGAAAAGAAGGAAGGATAGAGGGGAAAAGAGGGTAGGATAGAGGGGAAAAGAGGGAAGGATAGAGGGGAAAGAGAGAGAAGGATAGAGGGTAAAAAGAGGGAAGGATAGAGGGGAAAAGAGGGAAGGTTAAAGGGGAATAGAGGGAAGGATAGAGGGGGAAAAAGGTGACTGACTGGACGCTTTCTGAGTGGGGGCAGGGGAGTGATGGCTGTAGGTGATGAGTCTGTGTGTGTGTGTGTGTGTGTGTGTGTGTGTGCGTGTGTGTGTGCGTGTGTGTGTGCGTGCGTGCGTGCGTGTGTGAGAAAGTCTGTCTGTCTGTCCATCTGTCCAGTTCACCATTTGTGAATTTTTATTTTTGCTACCCTTTGTGCACATCTCCTCCATGCCAAAACGCCCTCCTCAGTCTTGGTATATTTTGGACCTCTACCTCTGGTATGGGAGAATAGGTGTCTCTCATCTGTCTGAGATTCACCCTTAAGAAAGGGGAGTGGAAAACCAGAGTCCAGTTTTTGTTCTGGTGATTAACCTAGATCATCAAGTAGTGTGTGAGGATGCTCAACGCTGCAATAGAAACCTCTCAATCCCATAATCCAATGGCAGCAGCAGTGAGCAGTGCCTCCCCAAAGTGACGAGAAATCCCTCTCTGCTGCCGTTGTCAGCCATGACAGTCCTTTTGCAGTCCTTTTCACTCTGCTGTGTGTGTGTGTGTGTGTGTGTGTGTGTGTGTTTTTTGAACCTCACCGCATCAGCTCCGAGAACGATCGTTTGTCCAGTGAATGCCTTCCAGGAACATACCAGGCAGGAGGGCAGCTGAAATTAGTCAAATGGCTGAACACATTATTACATAGTGCCCTGAAAGCTAACTGGATATTTAAAAAGCTGTATTCACAATCAGAGGATTTAATCTTCAGTAGCTGTTAAATTGGCTGTGCACATTTAGCTTTTTGGAGGGATTCTTTGTCTTGTTCTAGATACTGACACTGCAGTTTGCAATCACAGTATATAGTGTTATTATCAGAGCTGTTTAATTTTAGAGATTGGGTGCCTGGCCTGAATTAAATTATGTAGGAAGCGTTTCCCTTGGACCAGGGTTGCGTTGCCCTGAAAAATTGTTGGATGTTTTTGTCATGATTTTGCGCTCAGACTCTGAATTCCCAGAATCCCCAGGATTCTTAAAGGGTGTTTAACTTTGACACTTTGCTGCCTGCCTCTCCTCGCCATGCAGCGTTGACAGACTCAGTCATTAGCGACACCATCTGTGGCTGGCGGTTCGAAGCAGGAAATGGCAAAACTCCCAACTGGGCGAGAGGAGACGCAGCCATCAATCTCTGTGACACCCTTTTCAGCGTCAGGCAGGGTGCCCCAACCCCCCCCCTCCGCCCAACTCGATAGGAGGTCAAAGCCCCCACAATCTAATATTGGAACATACACTCAGTGAGCACTTTATTAGGCATTTATTAGACTTATTTTTAAGTCTTCTGCATACCCTGTCAGCTTCGACCAGTCTGGACCTTCTCCTCTGACCTCTCTCATTAACAAGGCTGCTCACGGGATGTTTTTTACAAAAACTCTAGAGACTGTTGTGCATGAAATTCCCAGGAGTTCAGCGGTTTCTGAGATACTGAAATCACCCTGTCTGGCACCAATCATTCCACGGTCAAAGTCGCTTAGTTCACGTTTCTTCCCCATTCAGACATTTGGTCTGAAAAACAGCTGAACCTCTTGTCCATGTCTGCATGCTTTTATCCATTTAGTTCTTGCCACATGATTAATTAACTATTTGCATTAACAAGCTGGTGTACAGGTCTACCTAATAAAGTGCTCACTGGGTGTATGTTTCCTTGCATGTGTAATATCAAAGAGCTTTTATCGAAACATTGAATTTTCCATTCAGTTCAAGCTTATTTTAAAATCTGTATATGTAGTCACAAAAATGAAAGAGTCCGAGTTTTCTTTCCAAAAGCAATTCATCACAGGTGAATGTGCACGGTGCAAAAGAGAGAGCTTAGCCCTTTCCTCCCCCATCACCTTACCGTGATAGATAAGTGCTGTAAACTTCTTTTATTTTATTTCCAACTCGATTAGAGCTTTGCTGTACTGGTGCGTGTGCAGGTGATCTATCTGTGGAGAATGGGAAATGTCAGGGAGATGAATCTGGCGCTTTCCCGGCGCTGTCTGCGGAGCAGTGCTATCGATCTCTGCGTGAGGAGGGGTTAGTGGAGTGGCGGAGCGCGACCGTTGATGCGGCCGTCTCCACGGAGACCCTGTTGTTTCAGACCGGTTCGGTCAATAAGCCCGAAGAAAGGATTCCATTTCCGAAAGGAAAAAACTACTTTTCCGCAAGTTCGGCGAGAGCAAACCGCGCAGGGAGGGTTTGTCACGCATGCTCGTCGTAGAGGTGTATTTTGATGTCAATCATCACCATTTGTGTTGCTCAGTATTACTTGCATGCGTTTGTCTGTGACCCTTTCTCCTTGCCATTTTTAATTCATTAACATTCATTAAAAGTATACGGATGTTAATCCAAATCTTTGTCATTAAAGGTACAGGGCGGCATTGACTCAGGCGGTAAGAGCACTCTGTCTGGCAGTCGGTTCCCAGTTGTCCCATCCTGGGTGTGTCGAAGTGTCCCTGAGCAAGACACCTAACCCCTGACGAGCTGGTTGGTGCTTTGCATGGCAGCCAATCACCGTTGGTGTGTGTGAGTGTGTGTGTATATGTGAATGCATGAATGAGAAGGATCAATTGTACAGCACCTTGGATAACCAACCATTTACTGTACACTGTAAACATTTTGGACGTAATTGCATCCGGTATGCAATCAGAAGTGCGCATAGCTCATATCCTTGTTCATAAGTGTGCTGGTTTTCCCCTACACTGGCAGTAGTGCTCATTCAGTATAGGAATCTTTAACTACTCTAAAGATACACTGGCGGCTATATATATTCCACAAATTACTTGTACGTTAAGTTTAAGCACTGTTGCCAGGTCCTCTTGGAATTAGCCGGCTCCATTCCAGTTTCCAGTTTTAGTATTGCTCAGAGGATTAACTCTCAGCTTCTTACCACTGTGTGATGAAAGGCAGTTATGCTGACTTTAGGCGTGATTATTGTTATTGATGATGACGATGATTGTTATTATTGCCTTATACTAAGCATGTGTAGCAATGGTGAAACTGATAAGTGAGCATTTGAGGCAGTAACTGCGAGAGCAACAGAATACAAGTGACAGCGCAAGATAAACATGACTGTTCTCCTGCATCCATCACTCATGGCTAAGACCGTCATTATGAGCTGTTGTGCTGGGATGTCTCTGGAGAGTTTGGCTGGAGGCACTCTGAAACCGCACTGATGAGGCAGGGAGCGGAGCCATGGTGTTTATCTGCGAATGAGAAGGCCCTCCGTGCAATTTAGTGAGAACGGGGAAAGAAAAACGGCAGGGTGAACCCGCAGAGAGAGTCCTTTGTGGCACACCTTGTGAGAGAGAGCAGCCAGTGGTCTTTTGTGAGCTGGGATAAAAGAGGAAATGGAGTGAATGGTGTGAATGTGGGGGTACAGACATATTTATTTCACAGGCACACAGACATCACGCATCTATCAAATCTGCGCTAGTGACAGACATAGGCAGGCAGCGAGACCGACGGAAACACAAGGAATCGCTGTCGCGCTGTAGACCCAGAGTCCTCACAACCTTGAGCTGCCGCGCTGTTGCACGGACAGAAAGCTCACTGCAGCACTA